>NW_020799095.1:1364046-1381516 GCF_003259725.1 Athene cunicularia
CCCCCCCCCCCCCCCTTGTCAGGACCCCGTGTAATAAATGGTAGTTCTGAGAGTTGCAAGGCTCTGCCTGCTGTCTCATTCTTTCATGTTTTATGCCCCTGCAACATCTCTGCCCTCCACCGATGCTGTAAATCCTTCAGATGCTGTTCCTGTGGCATAACACGCTGCCCTGTAAATCTTTCTCCTCCTCTCTGGGAGCTGCTGGTTCCTGGTTCAGCACTGCAGCAAGTGATACCGCAGGGCAAAGGGGCACATGTATCACCCGCTAAGACACAGCTATTCAAATACATCAGTGTGGGGCTTGCTGCTCCTCCAGGACCACTGCAGCTTTTTAAGAAGAGAGAAAAAAGTCAACACCCACCCCCACCCCATTTCACCTAAGAAAAGTTTCTCCCTCCATTTTTACACTTGGTCACCAGAAAGCCTGGCTGCTGGTTTGCAACTTGGACTGATGCAGCCTGTTTCTTAAAATAACAGGAGATTGTTTAAGGGACTTGTTATCCTCTTTGGATACTCGTGCACGATTTTGGAAATGGCTGAAACTGGATAGCTGTGGATGGCAGGTTGTTGATACACTGGGGGTTAGAATGCCTGCATTGCTTTAAAGCTCATTATCTTGTTACAAAATATCTTGGTGCAATCAAATAGTATATGGCAGAGATGGTTTTAAATCTGGCCAGAGCCAAATGTCACATGGACTTGCTTGGAAGCTGCCTGAGCTGCCTGCCGGCGAGCTGATACCTGTGCTGACGGGCACCAGGAGTTTGTGAAGTTTTCAGTGATGGAGAATGGGAGGACTAAAGCCGAACCTGGTGGGGGGATTGATGGAGGGGGAGAAGCTGTCAAATGAACCATTCCTCCTGGCTTTCTATCAAACCTGGTATGTACTGTGGTTGCATGGCACTGAATTTCTGCTGAGATTTCACAACCACTCTGAATTCAGAGCTTCAAACCAGGAGAACTTCAGGCAGGTTGTAGATCTGGGTTATCTACTAAACTGGACCATGTCCAGGATGTTTGCTGCTAATTGCAGTGTCTCAGGCTCTCAGAGGGGTGTTTACATGACTTATTCCGTCGAGGACTTTCTGTTAGCATGCTGGTACCTCTCCTTTTCGTTGCACAAGTAGTAGTGGTGATGAGGACAATTCTACAATCTGACAGTGTGGAGGCTTTGTCCCTAGCAGTGGCATCCCTCTGACAGGTGTGTGGGCAGTCTGACCTAGGGTGTAACCTAGAAAAAGCTGAACTAGCTGATGAAAGGTGCTTAGAAAGTATTTTCTACCTAGAGGAGTTTGGTGGTCTGCATACCCATGAGTTGTTGTGTGAAATAAGTAAAGAATCTTCCCACCACTCCCAACGAGAGAGTCTGCAATACTGAAGATGTTTCTGGGGTGTCAGAGGATGTGGTCTAGCTTCAGGGAGAAAATGAAGTGGGAAAACACTCACATTTGTTTTCTCAGACCTGACCACCCTTTACGGTATCCTCAAGTGAGTGTGGAGATAAGCCTTTTTAATTTTAACCTTCCTTCCAGTGAAGGAAAGATTCCTGCTAGAACAGTCAGACAATTCCTACTACAATCTGGTTTGAGTCAGCCCCCCTGGAAGAACCAAACCTCAGTCTGCTGGACTGAAATTTCATCAGTCTTCTGTTGAAGTTCAGCACTGTGCACCTGGGAGTGCTTTGGGAACACAGGCTCTGGGGATGGGCCAGGGTAGCACTCCATGAGCTTGCTTGGACATAAACCTCCCAAGGAACAGTTCCAAAAATGACCTGGCAGACCATGCGGTGTCTCTGCATGTCCTTGGTTGACACACCAGCTTACAGATATATCCACTACTGTCACCATCCACTTCTGTTATTTTTGAGTGGGGGATTTCTTGAGTTGGATCCAAAGCTGTTCTGGAATTGCATCTCAAATATTCAGTCGTTTACGGCTTCCATAGCCAGAGAATGAGGAGTTATAAATACTGGCATGTTTGCTTTTTATTACTCCTTTTTATTATTTAGATTGAAATCATGGGTCTCTCTGAGACTCTGTTTACCTACCGGGGAAGAGCAGATGCTGTTACCTCCCTGCAGGCAAGCATGGAGGTGTAAAAAAAGGGTTGTGCATGAAAGACTTGGGGTGTAAACTGCTTTTTGAGGCATTTGAGTGAGGTGCTGTGTTAGGTGACAGGCTGGCTGCTGTGTGCTTCCCTAGCCCTCAGGTGCCTTCTGTTAACAATTTTGTTGGACTGAAGTAGGACCCAGTGACTATTTTTCAGGGGTAGAGGTAAGAAAAAGGAGTGCTCATGGTTTCTATCCCAACCACCAGACTGGATTCTATGCTGGGTTCCTGCTACTTGGTGTCCCCTTGGTAGTAGTATTGCTGTACCATGGTGGTGGTACCACCAAGGCCTGTCCAACTCTTGCTCACATATCTGCAGAGTGACAGCCACAGAGCTGGCCAGGTTTAATTTACATTCTTGAGTCCTGGCTTGTGCCACCTCTATCCATCCTTGCCCTCCACTGTGTCCTCTCTACCATCAGTGATGCACATAGAGCTCAGCATGCTTTGACATTGTTCAGACTTCTCACAATGGGGTTTTTGCCTCTATTTCCTGAATTTTAATTTTTTTTTTAACCCTTGCTCCAGCTGTAATTAAAGAAATCTCCTCTGCTTTCCTGCAGGTTTTAAAGAGACAGCCTTCTTGTATGCCATCTCCTCTGCGGGACTGACGCACGCCATGGCCAAGGCGTGTAGCGCAGGGCGGATGGAGCGTTGCACCTGCGATGAGGCCCCTGACCTGGAGAACCGTGAGGCTTGGCAGTGGGGTGGCTGTGGCGACAACCTGAAATACAGCAACAAGTTTGTCAAGGAGTTCCTGGGGAGGAAGCCCAACAAGGACCTGCGAGCCAGGGTGGACTTCCACAATAACCTCGTGGGCATGAAGGTACGTTGCAGACTACTCAGCATGGGGGTTCATGCTTTTGTGGGGACAATAATGTGCTGCATTTAGGTGTGGAAACAGGAGTGTTGGATGCCAAATGTATGGAGTGATCCTTCTGCTGAAGGGGTGAAGTCTCGGTTATGGGACTATACCCCTGGTTTTGTCACTGTACTTCAAGAGCTGCGCAAAACCATTGGAGGGAGATGAGAGGGAAAGAAACAGGACTGTCCAGGTCTAGAAAATGAGGTGGGGACCAATACTGCTGGCTTTCCACAGGGAGGAGAGGGCCTTGTGCTACAAAGGGGTGGAAGGACAGGTTCTTCAGGCTCACAGGAGGTGTAGGACAAGGAGAAGGGGATTTACGCTACCGCAACACAGGTTGAGGGGTGCTTTTCTTGCAGCAGTTCAGTAGAGCATGGACAGTCTAGCATCTTCACAGCCAGGTTTGTTTAAAACTGGCTGGACAAACACCTGGAGGGGAACCAGTGTAGGGGTACTACTCTCTGAGTGACATCAATTGTAAAAGTCCCTTTAGCCTTGTTTTCTGGCAGAAGCCTTCCATGTTGTCTGGAGCTGCTGGGTTTGCAGCTGCCAGTGCTTGGGTGTAGAGTCTCTTTCTTTTTTATTTTCCCATTCTTATCCTCTCTGCAAGAGGACTTTCTGTTCTTTACCCCATGTTCTTCCCACAAAGCTTTACTCTCCTGTCTGGGGGCCTCCTCGCAGGACTGATGTAAAGGACAAAGTATCTGCAGTTGCTGGATCATCACTGCAAGATAAGGGAAAGAAAGGGTCTCTCCACCTTCCCCTGTAATTTGCTTGGCTATACCTAGCCTAGAGTTGCTTGAACACGAAAATCCTTCTGATTGGCCAGCACAGGTGCCTAGGATCAGTGTTTCATTGCGCCAGCCTCGGAGGGGGACATACTGTAAGGCTATAAATAGCCTTCAAGCCTTGTTATTGTCTGTATGATTGGAGGGAGGGTTGGGGCTAGGATCGGGGACCTGAGTCTCCAGTTTCCCAGGCAAATGCAGCCCAGCCAGTTGTGCATTCTAGGAATCACCACCCCAGCTCAGTTGTTCCTGTGCATATGCATAAAATGTCATTCCTCAAGACAGAGTTGGGGCACTGGAGAATGCCACCAGTGAGTGCTGGCTAGCAAAAAGTCCTCCCCTCTCCCCACCACCAGATGCTCCTAGACAGCGCTGAGATCAGGATTAGAAATATCCTGGATTTAGCTAGTGTCTGGCTTTGGCTGACAGCTTTTCTGCCTCTGGATTAAAAGGCTCAGTGCCTCTGGACTCCTGTTGCAGCTCTTTGGTATGTGAAACAGGCTTTTCTAGGGTGATGAAATTTGCTTTAATCCTTGTGGTCGGTTGTTCCTGAGAGCTTGTCCCAACTCTTTGGAGTTGGCTATGTAGCAGATGGGACTGAAAATGGAGAAAGTGGTCCATGGAGGCTGTGATTTCATGCTGGAGATTGCTGTGAGATGTCCCAGCTCTCCTCCCTTTCATAGTCATATTGTTACTCCATGGGTATCCCTCCCAACAGTGGTGGGGCTAAAAAACCTGCCCAAGAGATTTGACTTAACTTCCAGTGCTCTCCACCCCAGTAGCTGCCATCACGGTGCCTATATGGCTGAGACCCAGTCTTGGATTTAGGCTAGATATCCTTATTTGTCATCTCTTTGATGTGACTTTGAGCTAAATGAACTCCAAGGATGAGCTGGAGGGAGTGCATCTCCACTCTCTTCCTTTCCTTTCCTTTCTTGTCCTGATCCAACTGTGAGTTAGTTCCCAGGGAAGGGGATATTTTAGGGACTCTTGCATCCTCTGCCTCTACTTTACTTGGCACAGTCAGGCTCTGGTCATTGGCAGTGGTTTCTAAGCACTAATGTAATATCTGGAGCTAAACAGCTGAGTAACAGTTGTGACAGTTGTCCAGACACTGAGAGCCCTCATGGCAATCCAAGTCAAAGACCTTTGCTGCAGATCAGTGATCCAGTGTTCCTATTTTAGTCCACCCACGCCGTGTCTGTCGAATTGGTATTGCTGTCTGACAGCTTTCCTTGCCTATTTGCAGCAGCAGTTGAAATGATTTCTCTGTTTATGCTCCTGGAATAATTGTACCATAGCTGAAAGGCAAGCCAAGCAGCCCACCAGATTCATGACACCAGCGTGAAGCCAGGCAGAGAACAAGTGAACTGCATGTTAAGAAGGAAGCTTTTAGGATGATGGTGGTTCAAGATCAGGAGAACATATGTCTATATAGTCAGGGTATGTGGATATAAACCACTGGCACAATAAGGTGTCATTAAGATGGTGATCAGAGATATTAGAGATGAGGACCCAGGCTGTAATTTGTAATTGTAAACCTGCAGCACTTGCTTCAGGTGTCAAAATATTCAAACTGATTTGAAGCCTGAGCACTGACCTTGGTGTGGTTGATGAGATGTCTCTGACATTGCTTACACTTGGGTGTAGATTAATATCAGGTTCAATCTGTTTCCTTCCTCCTGGTTCCACTGCAAGTGCAGTGTTGTTGGAGGATGAGAGTTGCTCAACAGGCAGTACTAAGTTCCCTTGCTGAATTTATTGATGTCTTTCTTGATGAAGGTAGTGGGTTAAATATGAAACTCAATCATGTTTCCTGTAGTCATCTTTCTCCAAAGAAGCTGCCATCAACTGCTGCCATATAGACTTAACCACTCGTTGAGTAACAGGAGATGCTAACTTAGTGGCTATGGCAGTCTGAAGCCACCTTGAACTAACCTAGTTTGGTTCAAATAACTCATACGTATTTGATTTGATGTGAATCAAAGGCAATATAGAAAGATTGGAGATAGCCTTGATTTGTGCCATTTTGGAACTGAACAATTTTGAACTGGAGTGCTCATGATATAACTAAGATGCTCTTATGGCCTCAAACATCCCTGTGAGTTCCCGAAAGATGATTATGGCCATTTCAAGCAGGAGCCGAGGTGTAAACTGAATGCCTTTCCCAAGGTTATGCAGCAAGCCCATGACAGAGCAGGAGACTGAAGCCAGCTCTCCTGAATACCTGTTCAGCACGTACTGTGTTTTTTCTTTAACCAAACTGCAGATTTTGTATCTGTTAGTGAAGCCATACATGCATGAACCAAAACCTTTGCACTACAGACTGATTTGGACTGGGCTAAGAACGGACAAAGAGACTTTCTTTTCTACTACTTGGTTTTGCTATGGGATCTTGCTGCGGTGCCAACCGATATTGGTGTACTTACAGTGTATGTATGGATGTGCATGTGTGTGTTCACTGCGGGAGGAATATCCATTAAAGATATAGCTCAAGCTTGGTGGTCTCTGATTCTTAACAACATAAAATCCTTCTCATCTAATTACTCTCAACCATGGCAGAGTGTAAAAAAAAAAAAAAAAAAAAAAGGACCTATGCTTAATTGACTGATTTGGCAACCACTCCTATACGCTTCTGATCAACGTGACAGTTTCTCCATGGTGTCACACTAGCAAACAATCTCCGTATTTCTGCAAGGGTGACATTATCCTATCCCGCCTAGTTTTAGTCTCTCTTGGTAGAAGTTCTCAGTTATTATTTTACTTCTGTTTTTTTACAACCTTGATGGGCTGACTGTAATTTTGCTGCCACCAGTGAAATAATCACTGAGCATGTTGTGCCTGTGATGGCTCGGAAAGTTATATGATATGACCTCAATCACTAATGAAAGGGTGAGCTTGTCTAGTGTGAGGATGAGGTAATTAGACCAGGACTTCTCCAGCCTTCTCTTTATTGAAAAGTAGGAGCTCTGAATAGACCACTTATTAAAAAAGCAATTTCCCTTCCTTTGCCAAATCTACTCTTGCTCATTCAGCTATTATTTCAGAGGGGTCTTGGGTGGAGAGGGTGTGTGTTGGGGGGATGTGTGTATGTGTCAAGGGGATGGGGTGTGGTGGTGGAGAGAGAAGTCAACCGTATTAAAGCTTGGTTGCCAGCAGTGAAGTTTTTTGGGTATATTAAATGAAGTACAGGCAGCCTTGCTAAAGCTCTCTTCTCTATATCCTCCCCCTGTCTTCCCCCCTTGTACACACAAGTGCAGCCCTCTTTTGTAACCCATTAATGAAAAGTCGGAATATTAGAGCACTCAATTAGTTCCACTGGGCTTGAGTAAGTGATGTTTTAATTAAATTTGTCCAGTTTCTCAGCAAAGTATCATTAAACATGACTTTCCAACTCCCTCTCTGGAGCGTTGCTAAGTTTCTTAATCCCAGGAGTGCTGACCTCTTCCAGAGGTATGTCTGGTCAAGCATGTCTTGCAGATCCAAGGGGCACTATTAAAGGGGGCTGCTGTTATCCAAACTAAAAAAAAAAAATTCATGTTCTCATTCCCTTTTCCCTTTATCCTTCCAGAAGGAGGGACACAAGCAAGCCTTTGCCTGACCCTGAAGTCAGGGGTGTAACCACAGTCTCCCTGAGAGTCAAGAGTGTTTAGTGCAAAACTATGGGAGGGCAGAAATGAAGAACAAGAGAATTCTTCCCTCCTCTGAAAGGTCTCTCTTCAGGCAATATCCCCCTTAAAAACTGGTTCCCTTCACGAGGCTTCCTTAACTGTGTTTGCACAATATCAACTCACATCTTTTGGTCTGTGTAGACTATATGAGTGTTTCTGAAGGATCCTTGTCACCCTTGCTGCTGTAGGGTTCAAGTTCAGACTTATCCCAAGAAACGTTATGCCTGCATCTCTGAAACCATGTGGGATGCTCTGGAGAGGATAGTGGGAGGTGCTTGGACTTTTCCTTGCTGTTGACTTACTTTTTTTCTAAGTCCATGCAAGAAATGGCTTTTCCTCTTAGGCAGTGCTGGCAGGGATCTATCTCAAGAGCTGAGCGTGCCTCCTGTGCTGGAGATGGACTCTCCATATCAGGTAGATGTTTGCCCAGATATCATCTGTCTGAGGAACTTCATGAGCTATGCCGTAACATGTTATCAGAGCATACCACCCTCTTCAGTTCTGTATCTCCATATTACAGAGGGGAAAATGAGACCCAGAAAGATTAAGTGACTTACTAAAGGTCACGCACAGGCGTTACAAAGCAGAGGCTTACACCCTGGTCTCCTGTTGTGGAGACAGTGTTTACAAGCACTGCCCATCCCATCTCGTAGGGTTCCTACTAACAAATGTGCTTCCAGTCAAACTCCAGAGTTTGTTGAACAGGCAAGTTTAAACGCTAATCCCACTGTTTTTCTGCACTCTCTAAAAGTGTAATAATTGCGCTTTTTTTTTTTTTTTTTTTTTTTTTTTTTTTTTAATGAGACAAATCTATATGAGCTTATACTAATACGGTTGGTGCATGGAAGAAAAAAAAGACATAATGCATCTTTTAGGCAGTTTCTTTAGTGGTATGTCTGCAGTGAGAAATCTAGCATCACACTTACCAAGGCACAAATCAGACCTAGTAAACTGCAGCCTCTCTAGCTCTTAAATTTGTATGTACAGATCAGTTTTCAGGGCCACCACTAGTATTAATTGCTGCAGGATATGATGGGTAGGAATTCATAAGCATGCGCTCTGGATTTTCCCCTCCTTTCAGGCTGAGATTGGCTCAGCCAAAGTCTTTCTAAGGCCTGGAAATCGACACTCTGGAAAAAATTGCTTGCTGCGTCCCATAAGTTGAAATCAGTTGTTTATGTGGAGCTCCCTTAGCTTGTGAAGCACACTAGGAATATTGAAGGGAAAAAAGTTCTCAATTTAAAGTAGGGTTATGTTGTTCTCTGTTTAAGTGTTTGTATTGCATATTTCACTAAAATATAAGTGTTCATTTTTTTTAAGGAAGGAAGGGTAGTGGAAAGGGAAAACTATTCTGAAAAAAGTTTGGGAACAGTCTCTAACAAAGGGCGCTTTTTTTTTTTTTTTTTTTAAAAAAAAAAAAAAAAGGAATGGAAAAGAAGTCTTCCAAGAATCTGTGAAGCTTTTATAATTCAACCAATGCTGATGGCCAGTGTTAAGGGACAAGTCTGGTGTTCTAGTTGTTTGGGCACTGTGAAGAAATAGGGACCATGACTGCTGTCCAAACAAACGTTAATACTTGAGCTGAGAGAAAAACTAGGCCTATTTAAAGTGAAGGAGGATATGTATATAGAGAATGGAAGAGATCTGTTTTGTAAAGAAGCATCCCAAAGCCCTTTCTGCAGTAAGACGAGGGCAAGGCTTTTTGCTGGATGAGCTTACTCTAAGGAGGTTCATTCGCTCCCTCCTCTCCCCCAAACCATAGCGAATGGTTTGAAGCCTTGGAGCCACAGACCAGCCATGACGACAGCAGAGCTATAACCGAGGAATTCTCACGGTTGTGCGTGCGCTTTGGACTGCTGCTGCCCAGACAAGAGTTGTCTGAAAACCACCGCCAGAGCCCCGTGACCCAGCTGTGAATGAATGGGAATCTGTCCTCAGTGTTTCAGTTAAAACACTGAGAAATTGTGTGTTGCAGCATGTCTGAGACTGATCATTACAGGGGCACTTAGTCTGAGCTTCGTAGCAAACCATTGTTGTGAGGAAGGATTACATGTTGCATAGCAATGCTCTGCTGTGATCCTTTTTCCCTATGGCTCTTGTAAAGATTTGGACAGGCAGTCCTGCAGTGCTATCTGATTTCCTCTTAGCAGCAAGCACCAATAGAGACGGTTCAGTCTTGCTCTAACATAATTGTTTTCCTCATTGTGCCTTTGTCAGTATTTGGTATTCTCACGACAAGATCAATGGGAGTTTGTGTTCGTAAGTCAAACAAACTAATTTTTTCAAAGAGGTTTATTTTCCTCCTAAACTGCTCTCTTACTTGTGAGACTACCAGACCGGGTGGTTGTTCAGAGGAAAGTGGGAGGACATGATTCTGAGGTGTGATGCTATCCCTGACCCACTAGTTGTCTTTGTTCAACTTTGCTTTCATGGTGGAAGCTCTCTACAGCACAATAAGGATTCACATGCACACCTGTGTTGTTACTCCTGAGTTACTGCAACTCTGCTATGGAGTTTATGCCATAGCGAGCAAGAAGAGTTTTGTGCTTTGGATTTAAGCTGAAAATTTTGCTTCACATCTGTGACCGGATAGAATCATGTGTGCGACGACTTATGTGTAGATGAAATACGATAAGTGGTGATGCCATGTCTGTCCAAGAGAGGTTCAAGTCTATGTAGGATGGATACAGATCAGGCGCTGAACTGTGATGTGACTTGAAAGAAAACAGGAGTTATCTATGGCTCTTGAAATAAGCTTGTATTAAAGTCTTATTCTGCCCCATGTACCCTAGACTTAACATAATTATTCTATCCTGGAAGTCCTTCCAGGTTTGAAGTCATGATCTAGACATTTACCCATTTGTCCTAGGGCCCAGCCAGGAAAGGTTTCTCCAACACCTCTCCAAGCAACCTGCTGACTTGGATAAATCTTTCTCTGCTTCCTGGGGGAATGGGGTGGATTTAAGTGCCTTTGACAGGAGCCTGCATCAAGAGGAGGAAGGTCTTTGTGGAAGCTGGAGGATGAGATGGGAAACAGAAGGTCTTTGCCAAGATTAATTTTGGCTCGTGGGTGGTTAGGGGCCTGTAGGCAGCAGTTTTTCATCACGCATTGCCTTGAGTAGCTGCATCGTGACTGTCAGCAGCAGGGCAGGCTGGCTGGGGAAGAATTTTTTCTAGGATGTTTGCTATAGCTGCCTTGTAACATTCTCGAGCCCTTTCTGGTCCTTCAAGTGAGAAGGTTTATGGGGCATTTGGGATGCACCACGCTTTTGCATGGTGATCATATGAAAATCCGCATACTGTATTTCATGAACTGGTGCATTCATGAGAAGGGGGACAGTGGAAAACTTTAATGCTTTGGTCTGCCAGCGCATGATATCTAAGCTGTCCTAGCCGCTGCTTAACAAGGAGCTGGAAGTGGGTCAGGAATAAAACAGACTGGGATTCATTAGGGGCTTTGTTTATCACTGTTAAGATGGGGAGAGTGGGATTCATTTACCTAAACATATGCATTAGCACCTTTTGAGAGACCGTTATGCTCCTGGAGGGGCAGCTGGTGGTAAAGAGCAATGTTGTGTAGTACCTCAAATAATGCCAGATGCTGATATTTAGACACCTGAATTTGGCCCAGAGGGTGGGATTCTGCTTACAGGTTATCTAAACTGAGGTGCCTTCATGTGAGCTGGCTCTCTAGGCTCCTGTTAATGAGTAGAGACGTAGTCAGCACAATCAGTGGAGCCTGGAGAGCTGTTCAGCAGAGCATGTGCAGGTCTGCTTCACTGCAGGATCCTCTGCCTGCTTTGGCTCCACTGGGTCAGATAGGAGTTTAGAGGTGTTTCTCAAATGCAGGCATTTAAACTCTAACGCCTGCCTCAGTGACGTCAACCCTGGCTGGACGGTGTGTTTCAAGCGCCTAAACCTATTGAGTTTACTCAAACTAATGAGTATTCCTGATTGAAGGTCTGCCGCCGTCTGCTAGCTGCCAATCCATCAGGATCTGGATTTCCAGCACATGTTGTGCCGAATCTGCTAGCCCCGTGTGTATGCCTTGGTTATACTGCACTTGCAGTGTCAGCTGTCCCCCTGAGCTCTGGAGAGGTGGCTTCTGACGGGAACAGCCTGGTGTCCAAGTTCCCTTCCTGCATTTCATGACTGTGCCTTCTTAAACTAGCTCTAAATCCAGACAAACCTGTGCACAGGAGCGTGTCTGCCAGCTGATCCAATTCCTGTTGGTTTCTTGTTTTCCCATCTCCTGTACAGTGGTGGACATCTCTTCCAGGTGGAGCAGATGCAAATGGGTTGGGGGAGGTGGAAGGGCTGAGAAAAGCCTGAACTGATGAATGACTGCAGTGTGCAGCCCTTCTGCAAGTATCTCAGCAATTTTGCCCAGTTTGCTGATGGTCTGGGCGTGAAATCAAGTACAGGAGCTTTGTTT
Source organism: Athene cunicularia (assembly GCF_003259725.1). Lineage (NCBI taxonomy): Eukaryota > Metazoa > Chordata > Aves > Strigiformes > Strigidae > Athene > Athene cunicularia. The sequence goes on from NW_020799095.1 coordinate 1,375,914, forward strand.
CACATGAACTTGCCTCTCACTTCTGGACAACCAGTGAAATGTGACTTTACAGAAGAGAAGTAGGGGTGAGGGCTTTTTTTTTTTGGGTTTTTTTTTTTTTTTTTTTTTTTTTTTTTTTCTCTGTGTTGAAACATGTTCTGTACGCTCTTGTCTAACATTGTGGGATTTCTTGCAGAGTTGGCTAGACACTTTGGCACACAAAGCGTGACAGCCTCTAACCAAGCCGGCCCAGCTGAGTACTATAAGCAGTAACACATCTCTCTCTGTAACCCGTCACTTGTTTGAATGCTACTGTGTATTATTGGATTGCATTTGAAAAGGTCTTGGCTGTTGCAGGAATGAAGTGTGACCATTGGCCAGGCTTTGCTGAAGGCCGTATTATGCATAGTGTCTTTCTAAAAATGTCTCTGTAATATCAGAATTGGGCCAGACCTCAATTCTTAGTCCATGACCTACTGCATGTTTGCACATGGTGCTCAGCAGGACTCATGCTGCCAAATAATTAAGAACCGGATGGTCAGGAAATGGACTAGAGCCAGTCTTCTGTTGTCATGAGGCCATAATATAGGCAGGTGCCATAATGGGCAGAAGGGAGATATTTTTTTCTTCTTCTTCTTTAGATGCCGTAGATGCCCAAAGGAAGGGTGCTTTCAGTAGCACCTTGACAGGAGGCAGCTCTATAAATCCAACTCTGTTGTAGCTTGCTATTTTAAGGGGTGCTTATATTTTACCCATTTAAAGTCAAAATGTAACCTATTTTGGGGAAGGGGCAGGGGGGGGAGAACTAGAACTATAAATATCTGCTTATAATCTGTGGACAAAATGCAAATTATCTGGGACTGTCCAAATAACATGTCTGCTCTCATGTTGCCCATGGAGGAGTCCCAGACATGAATCTGTCTCTGGAGAAACTGGGAGGGAACATTCAGATGCCATTTATAAGGAGATGGGTATGATTTTGTGCCATGAAGCTTCTTTATTGTAGCCTGATTGGAAAAGGATGGGATCCTTTGTTTAACATCAGTCAATTTATGGGTATGGGGTTCTTTGCAGCACCTGGGATGCTGTTACCACCTTTGTATCTATTCAAGATAAATAATCATTGATCCTCTCTTTGCTTTCTTCTCTTCCCTTCCTGATACTGCTTCTCTTTCCCATGCTGCTTTTTTTCTGTTGAAAATAACCTCGTCTTTCTGTTCCCTCATATGTGAATACAGTGGTTCCACTGGCTCTGCTCTTCTGTGTTTACACTTTGTGGTGGTCTGAAGAGAGCTATCCCCAAGCAAGATCTGGACATCTTGCTGTATGGACACTGGCTTTCTTTTGCTTTGGGAATAAATTAAACATACACATCTATTTTCTGATAATTTGAACAAGTTATTTTCCTCCTGTAGTGATCTGTGAGATGAGTCTTATTTCTCATTACAACGCCATCTACAAGTGTCTGAATTTTGGAATAAAAAGTAATTAAGAAAGGACTTGAAAACCAAGCCTTGCCTGTGATCTTGTAGTCCAGAGGCATAAAATTTAACATGAGAATCCAGATGTGGAGGGGACAGAATCTACTTCAGTTTCTAAGGGCTTAAATGCCTTACCTTTCTTTTTCACATTGAGTTTGAAGACTTTGGTCGGAAGTGTCCCGCTTCTTTTTTTGAGAGAATAAAATAGATGTTTCCATCCTAGTTGAAAACACCTTCTAGAAGGCTTTGTCACTACCTTATGTAAGTTATGCTAGCCTGGGACTTGAACCTTGCAGCCAGCCTGTTCCTCCCTGGACGGTGGCTTGTGTAGACAACATCTGGGCGCAGCAGCCCCTGAAGGCCTGTGTGATGCCATTTCCATTTACCTCCTCACCAGAAGCCTGACACAGCATTTAGCCAAGTGGCTTTTCCACCCCTGGGTCAAGTTCTTTGTAAACACTTGTGGCTTTGCTTACTGTATTGCCTGGTCAAACCTCAGGACCTGCTCACCCTGAGGTGCTGCAGAAGCATCAGGGCAGCAGCTGAGGTTCCTCCTCCTGACATGGAATAGCTCCTGTTTGCTCATGATGAGACAGATGGTGCAGCCTTTAGTGCAGGGGGTCTGTTCCTATGGCCAGAACTGAAAATTTAAAGTTCCCTTATCTCCCTGCAGAGTGACTGCCCCATGTCTTCTCTGTGCTTGAAAATTGAAGACTGGTCCCCTAGTCCTTCCTGCAGGCACCAGCTCTGTCGTAGTGTCAACCTCTGATGGGCTGAGGACTGAAGCTGCTGGCCTGGACTCTTCTCAACCCAGCTTTCATGTTCTTCCCCGTGAAACTTCTGTGTGAGAAGCCAGCCTTCCAAGCTGCCTACAGCTGGTGCCACAGGCAGAGTAAATCCTGGGGGCTGCATTAAAGCACCTGGAATTACTGAGCCCTTCACACAGGGGTCCGTTTTCTATTTCTTCACATATTAGTTTTTCAGAGAAAAGGAGGCTACAGAGACTGAGGCAGCCTTGGACTTCACTGTGCATGAAAACATACTTCGTTAAACATGTGTTTGGCCAGCAAGCCCTCTTTGTTTTTAAAAGCACATGCAGGCTTCTTCATTGCTAACAGAAAAAAATTGGCAGGTCCTTTTGAACATGCTACCACACTCTGGAATAGGATCCTGAACATAGGTTGGAGAGGCAGAAGCTACCTGGATGTTTTTGGAGCTGCTGCTTTTGGTGAGGGTAATTCGGACTGTTGTTATTGAGGGCTTATATATATCAGCTACATGAAGGTTTTTCCTGAGTCACAAAGTGAACTAGGTAGGATGCTATGCCTAGTTGTTATTGGTGGACACAGAAGAGCTTAAGAATGTTTCCACTGAGCCTGTGCTGCTAAATGGGAGGTGTGTGAGTTTAAGGTGATATCCTGTGTCTTGTCGTATGGAGGTTTTACAGTCGTCTTCTGGAGCCCGTGCCATCCCACCTTGTGTGTTTGTGTGTGTTATAGCAGAACTCTCCCTCTTTTCTCCACTAATCTAACTCCTTCCATTTTTGTTACATTTTATCGCCTTGTTCTTATTAAAATAGATAAATAGGTGTTGAAATATGTATTAATCTCTTAGTTGCACCATCACTTCAGATCTCTATGTAGATGAGTGCCAGCGTTGGACTACCTTTGTACACCTTATTAACTAGCCAATAAAGCGATATTCTGGCATGTAAATGTCACATTCGTGGAAACTGGGACCCTTCTAAAACAAGTCCTGTAGTATGTGTTTTTTGTCTTCTTTCAGCAGATTGTTTTTGTATTGTCATCGACTTTGTGTTCCAGAAGTGTCTTCTAGCAAAGGTTTATTTTTCCTCTGTGTCTTGATTTCTTCCCCCATAACTGATTTTCTTTTGGGGCAATGTGTGTCTGCAGGTCATCAAAGCTGGAGTGGAAACAACCTGTAAATGCCATGGCGTATCGGGATCCTGTACTGTCCGAACTTGCTGGAGGCAGCTCTCTCCATTCCATGAAATAGGAAAGCAGCTGAAGCAGAAGTATGAGACATCGCTCAAAGTGGGCAGCACTACCAACGAGGCCACGGGGGAAGGTGACATCTCCCCACCCAAGAAGTCCATCCCTGGTCACAGTGATCAAATCCCAAGGACTACAGATCTTGTCTACATTGACGATTCCCCAAGCTTCTGTATGATGAGTAGATACTCACCTGGAACTTCGGGAAGGAAATGTTACAAAGACAAGAACTGTGACAGCATCTGCTGCGGGCGAGGGCACAATACGCAGAGCCGGGTGGTCACCCGTCCGTGCCAGTGCCAGGTCCGTTGGTGCTGCTATGTGGAATGCAAGCAGTGCACCCAGAGAGAAGAGGTTTACACCTGCAAAGACTGACGCGTCTTCTGCTTGATGGCAACCCTCGGTGACGGGCGATGGTGATCTATGAGAACTACATATGGAGACAAACAGGGTTTGATTGACCTTCTGGGATCTGAAAGCTATGTTAAGACATAAGCACTTTGTAGGGTACAGGTGACCCAGCTGTGTTGCTGTTTTGTTTTTGTTTTTGTTTTGTTTTCCTGTAGACTGAATTTTAATGAGGTCCAACCATGTGAAAAATAAGTGCCTGTCACACTGGGGTTAGACACCAGTTGACCTCCACCTTAGTTGTCTACGCAGTTTGACGGATCATTTATCCTTGGGACATCTTGATCATTTTCACCAATCCTCCATGAACTCCTGGGCTAATGTATTATTTTTGGCATAAATAACCTATACTACTTTATTCCTGAAACTTACCCAACTGCCTAGAGAACTAAGCAGATACAAATGAAAGATCCTTCTGCTATGAATGGGATGGCACAGGAAGTGGTCATTTATTTCTCCTCCTAAAACTGGAGAGGTGTGTAGGGTAAGCAGAAACAGCCCTGATGGTTCCTCTAGTGGAGTTTCTGCACATTGAGCAAATGAGGCTCTGACAAAGAGACCCACTTGGAGGGTAAGCTTTTTAATAACAGCTCTGTATCCACATGCTTTGATCACCAAATACAGCTCAAAAAATATTGGGTCCACCATGTTGCAGAAAGAAATATATCCAAGAAAGAGGTTGGGAAGACAGTAGAAAACCAGATGTGCCTGTCCCCTTCATCCAATTGTGTTCTTTTTTCAAAAAAACCCACAATTTCTTCAAATGCAGTTTCTTTAGCACTATCGCTGTCTTAATTTTTATTTTTTAATTTTTAAAAAAACCACTAGATACTTTTATTTTCACTATGTGCATGATTTATTTTTTTCTCCTCTTCCCACCTCTTGTTGATCAAATTCACCCTGTGGTAACTGCTTCAGAAATCTGAACTGGAACTTTTTAGCCTTATGCCAGCTGAATTTGGACATGTGTTTCTGAGTAGGACAAGAGAAATTCGAGTGCATATTGGAATGCAGCAATGTCTTGCATTGTACAGCAGCCTTTTTGGACTGGATCAGACCTCTGGAGGAGTTGACTTTTCTTTGACTAGGTCATCATTCCATTTACTCTAAACTATGGCAGTGGTACATGACACAAGCTGTATGTAAACCCTATGACCTTAAGATTTTTTTAACCACTAGATTGAGAACCTTATTTTAAAAATACAACTGCTATATGACAACCAGCTATTGGATCTGGAACAAGCAATAGATGCAGAGACAAACTATCAAGTGGGCAGAGAAGCCAGAAACTGACTGCAGTGGTAGATCATTCTGACGCTGTGAAATAGATGACAACCTTCAGAATTCCTTTTATCTTTCAAAGAAGGAGACTTGCAGTCCAGGACCCGATGTGGCAATATCCTTTGGTCATATAAAAGTGGATTGGAAGCATCTAGTGAATGCCTCAACAAAGCTTTCTAAGGAAACGCTGAAGAGCAGAGGGCATTTTATTTTATTTTTGGTAGCAATTTTTGATTGTCCAGTAGTAGCAATTCCCACCAATTTTATAGAAGCCATTCATCTGGTTCTTAAAAGAGGAGAGTTGGCCGGAATTTTTCAAGCAGTGGCAGGTGTTAGCCAAACAAAAAGAGCAGTTTCCAAGCTGGATAATTTTTTTTCAAGGTGTTTTTTATTTTTTTTAATTTTCTTTTTTAACCTTCCCCCCCCCCCCCCAAAAAAAAAA
>NW_020799095.1:1381566-1400686 GCF_003259725.1 Athene cunicularia
TGAGGATTTTTGGGTCTGAATTAGTATTTCTGGCTCCATTCTTTTTAAAAAATATTTGTTCTTAATTAAAGAATGGGCCTCAGTTTATGTGCATTATTATTAATTATTATTATTATTATTATTATTATTGTTATATTTAAACCGTGGGCCTCATTTTCCTTCTTTTCACTGGTGTCTCTGTCTCCGTTGACCTCGCTGGAGTAACTCCACATTGCACTGGTGTGGGAGGAGAATGAGTCCCTAGATGCAGAAGAGAGGCTAGTGTTGGCATAGATATCATTGCAGAGAATATGCCTGGGTCAGATGGGGTGGGGTAGCTTGGTGTGTTTGGCAGTGGTGGGGAGAGAGAGATAGGAGGGCAATAAAGCAGATTGTCAAAGCTTGACTAGAAGAAAGCGGCAAAGAGTGAATGAACTACTGAGTGAAAGAGCTCTTCTGTGTATTGTAACTCACGCACTGAAGCCTGGATGCTTTCTGTAAGTATTTAAAAAAAAAAAAAAAAAAAAAAAAAAAAAAAAAGCAAACACAAAAAACAAATTGTATTTATGTTAATGTGGATATATTACTTGCCTGTTATATATTGTAAATAACAAGGTTTATTCTCCTGTGGTTAAAAAAAAAAAAGTATAAATAACTAAATAGTAGCGAGGCACATGTGTTAAATGTATAGGCAGTGTATAAAATATACTAACACTCTGAAATCAGGAGAACATGTCTTCTTGGCCTTTTGACCTAGGGTGGTAAAACATATGTGGGTTATTTTTCTTCTTCCCTCCCCACTGCATTGTGTGTGTTTTGGGTGAGGGGGTGTTTAGTTCCAGCATGTTCCAGTGTTTGCCTTATCTTTGAAGAAGGAATGGGGGGGAAAAGCCTCGTTTTGGAAAACTCCAGTGGAGCTTGAGTAGAATGAAACAAGTAGCAGCTAGTAGAAAAGACATCAAACCCTCTCAGTGCTTGACCTGGGTTTTCTGCTGGTGAAATTCTGTTGGAATTGAATTGACCCATGGAGCTGGAGCTTATGCTTGTGCTACTCCATACGTGTGTTCAGAAAACCCTAGATAAGAGACTCTGAAGCCCTCTATAAAACATTGGGTAGTGTTTTGTAAAACCCTTTTTGTTCCAGCTGTAAGAAACTGGAATTTTCCAGAGAGGCTAATTCTACCACCACACCATTGGATCTCCAGTGCAATTCAATGAAATTGCTCGGTTTTGTAAAACTACTACAAGAGTCGATTTGAGTCCCTGAATCTTTCATGGTGTCATTTCATATTAAAAAAAAAAGCGCAAAGCGACTTTTTCCCTTTTTCTTACCCCCAGAGAAATAGGTTGTTGCAGCAGATGTAACTGGAGAAGGATGGAGAGGTGTAGGGGAGGTCTCTGGTTTCTGATCCTCTTTCACCCCGTCCCCCCAGAAGTGTCAAAGTGTTGGTTCTCCTAAGCTGATCCAGCAAGACTTGCAAGATCAGTTTTGGGGTTGGGGGGGTGCAACCATTATTTATATAACTTTTTTATTAATTTTTTAAAAAGAGATGTTAGCTGATGGAAGAATATTTTTATTGAATAGTGCATTTAGTTATGTCAGAAATATTAAAAAAATATGATATTTTTGTAAACAAGGCAAACTGAAAATGTTTGCTGTTTTATATCAGAATTTTCTATTAAAAGAAATAAAACCCCACACAAATAATTGTTGCACCCATCATCTGTTTTTTAACAAGCTTCTATTCTGTATGACTGACTCATATATGCCAGATGTGGAGGCATGCAAAACAAGTCCTAAACGTTATATTCTCATTGTCTTCCAGCTCTCAAAAGACTCCAGTTGGTGAAATAAGCGTTTAATCAAAGGGTGTTTTTTAAATTATTCTTGACACTAAAAATGAGCTACGAAAAATGAGTAGCTTGTAATTAGAATATAAAAACCTACCCTGAAACTTCAAGCTTACCCTTTTTCAGTTGTGCATCCTGGTCTTGAGATGACTCTGGATGGAGGAAAAACAAAACCTATTTACAATAACTAGATATTTGCCATTGATCTCAGTTGGCCTTGGAAGAATGACTCTTGGAAAGGTTGTTGGGGAAAAAAAAAATTATAATAATTAGTGTACATGGGAAGGTTAAATGAAGAGGACCAAATTCCAGGCTTGATGTCACACAAGCAACTTTTTTCTATTTGAATGGGGCAGCATAAAACTGGGGAGCAGGGAACTTGTTCTGCTGTGGTTCAGGAAGCCTGCTCTTCACCTTTGGAAGCAGGGGATGAATTACAGACCATCTGTTTTCAAAAGAGCTTTTGGGATTGCTGGTTTGGAGACCTGAGCAGGGGTGAAATAATTTTTGATTATTTTTTTGTGGTTGGCCAGCTTCTACACATCTGCCTCCCTTCAGTCCAAGTCTTGAAATTCTTTGTTAATCGTTTTTCAGCTGCCCTGTTTTAGTCAACGTATAGTAGGTTGGTTTGGCTGTTGTAGGGTTGGATGAGAACCCAGATGAAGGGACAGATTTCTCAAGGGTACTTTCATGGAGTCGATGCTGCTTAAGGTAATTTTCTGGTGGATTACAGTGCCTGTGAAAAATTCCTCAGTTGATGCTGCAGTAAAATTAGGTCTGTTCTGTACTTGACAAAACAGGTGCAGCAAAGCTCTTCGTTCACAGTTTATTTGGCTCTGTGTGCACATCTGTTGGGTTGAGTCTGGCTTCCATGGTCAGCTTGTCCTGACTTTCAGTTTTCAGGATGCTAACTAGGTGATGACTTTTGGAGAGCAACATTTTCCCTCAAGAGAACTAGGGCTGTTTTTATGACCATTACTGCTCATGTAACTTGAAGGACGCTTAGTATGGCACAGGATCAGGCCTGTTGAAATCTGGGCATTGCTCGAGCAGTCAAGCTTAGGACTATGATATTACTGTTGAATAGATCTTAGAGATCTATTTTTCACTGATGAACATTGGATTTGACAAAAAAAAAAAAAAAAAGGGGGACTCTAGTATTTGTGAGTTGGGAGGTAAATAGATATTGCAAACACAGTTCAGCTCTGGCATCATGGTAGGCTTCCTTTAACTATATTTCTTCAGGTTCAGGGAGTGAGTAGGGTGTCAGTTAAGACCACAAATGATTCAGACACATGAAGTTCAGCAGGCTGTCGGAGTACACATCTGAATAATGCATTTTTTCTCAGTTGTTGCTGATTGTTTTCAGAAATGGGTAAAACCCTTCTCAGCAGCATTAGGCAAGGTGACCCAAAGGGATGGAAGAGTCCTCCCTCACCTAGTCCTCCCTTTCATCACAGGGTTGCTCAGGAAAGTTGGAGAAGATGCTGACAAGCTTGGCATAGTGGGGCATTTGCAATGGGACTGGAGTCATCCCCCCCTTAGATAGGGAGCCTGTGGTCACCAGTCAGATCAGGTGTATCCACCTCTAGAAGCTGGTTTGGTTCATGTGGAGGTGCCAGTTTCTCCTTACTGACAGTAGAAGTGGATAAAGACATAGACACCTGGATTAAGAGGTGGGGATGAATTCAGGACTAATCAAGGTATGTGTGGAGAATTCTGCCAGCTCCCCTTGGGCATGTACCCATCTGAAACAGCAATTACCAAACTAGCACAGAAATTTTCCCTTGTTCCACCCTACCGTAGTCTCTAACAATGCCCTTTGAGGCCTGAATGTAAAGTCTAGGATTTGTTTTGCACACTTGGGATGGCATTTCCTTTTAAAGGGAGGTGGGAATGCTAACATGAAGGATTAGTATTTTTCTTGGGTTTTGTTGTTGGTTGTGTTTTTTTTTTTCTTTTTTTTTTTTTTTTTTTTTCTCATATGTACAGCTTGTAGGTATAAATCTGATTCTGAGTGACTGTTGAGAATGTATTTAAGTTATTTAACATCTTTGTATAACAAAAAAGCCAGAACAAATGAAACAATAAATGTATTTTAAATTATACTTAAAGCGTGCTTCTCTTTCTTTGCATCTGTTGAAAAAGGTTCAGGTGGTTGCAGGAGCCCCTGTACCTTCCTCAGCACTACTTCTGACCTGTGGTCCTGGAACCAATCTGTCCCTGTGACTAATGTAAACCTTAAAAGACCATAAAGCCTACTAGGTTGGCAAGTGTATTGCCTAGATGAGTAGGATGGTGTATGTCCAGACTGTGGTCACAGTGTGCTTTGGGAGAGGTGAAATTGATCCCCATTAATTGGTTGGGTGGTGGAGATCCTCATCTGTTTGGTCTTGCTGCAGCCTTCCCCCCTAGGCTTTCAGGGTAAAGGGATGCTCACAATCTTGGAGAGACTATTCTCCTTTTCTTTTTACAGTAATTATGCCTGCAGAAAGCAGAGCCAACAGCTCGGGAAATAGGTCCTCAACAAGCCCAGCCTTGGCGACGATTAAGCCTTGCCAAGTGAGCTGGCCCTCTGGTCACAGCCAGTGTAGCGCCTCAGAAGTTTAAATGTAGTTGTCCTTGTAGTGTTACCATGAGCTGGAGAAAAATCTGTGCCAATTCTGCCTAATAGAGTGACCTGTCTACAGCAAGGCCCAGACCCCCAGATTCCTGCCCTCACCACCAGATCTTCTACTCTCCCAGTGAAACAGCTCACAAAGTATAATCTGATTCAGGACTCTTACAAAATGCTCTGGTTTGGGCCAGTCACTGTGCCAGTGTTCTGAGCAATACAATGTTAAAGAAGCACAGGAGGTTGATGGAGTCCATCAGCTTTGTTCTCAGGATTGCACTAGTCATCATACTTTCCTGGAAAAGTCATGATACCTTGGCAGAATGTCACTGTCATGATGTGATTGCAAAGTTACTCTGATTGAGTAACTGGCTGGAGCTCAGAATAGGGAGGACATGGCCAAATTTAGTCTGGCTGAATGACAACAATTAAAAAAGTTGTCATTATCCCAGGCTACATATTGTCTTGCTAGATTGAATGTCTTTTTCTTCACAGTGATCCCCTGGAGCTATTTAGTACATAAAATTCATCTCAGCTGAGCTTTAAATAAGCAGAGCCTGCTGCTGTTCATTTCACAGCCTACTAATGACTCAAATGGGTGATCTGGGTTTGCAAAGCATCTGAGAAACAATATGGTGCCCCCAGACATGGGTGCATGCAATGAGATGCTGCTTTGCTGGATCACAGCTGTGGGATGGTTCACAGATGCTGCTTTTTCATGTGGATGAGTAGAAAGCTTAGAAATCAACCAGCAGCTACCTGCGGTCAAACTGCTCAAGATGTTTAAAACAAACAAAGAAACGACCCAACCCAAAACCTAGCCTTGGAGTAGGCAAAACTTGTGGCAGAAGAGATTTTATTGAGATATCAGATGGTGGACTATTAAGTCTATCTAGATTACTGGGCTACTATCTGTTGAGGCAGGCAACCTTGCTATCTCCCTCAATGGTCAAGTAATCATGTTACCATAAGACTTCTTCATGGAGTGGGGTAAGAAAAAACAGCCAATGATGCTAATTCAGCTGGCAGGAGGTAACTTCCTACCCTGCAGTAACTTAATGGCTTTCATGCATGTGTCCAGATACTCCTCCTCAATGGTCTGGCACCCTGACGAGGCAGCTAAGTGTGGTCCAAATCCTTCAAACAAGCAGACAGCCAACCCAGGTTGCTTGGCAGGCTGACTGCGCATGTGATAGAAAAACTGAGCTTGGAAGGAGCTTTAGCCACAGCTGTCCTTTCAGTGTACCCTTGATAGACTTCCATACATCCCAGCTAAGACTATTAAACAAGGGCTACTCTGTTCTTGATGGTGTGCTGGAGGACTTTGAAAACTCTGGCCTGTGTCTCCGAAGTGCTGCACAAAGTCAGAGTTGGTTAGCCCATTCTCTCTGTCCCATGCTTGCAAAATTCTTACATTTATTGTACCTTCCAATCTCATTTTCCACTGCGGTGCAGCAATCACATCCAGACGTTCAACCAACCCTTTAAGAGATGGCTCCTCAGTACTTTACACAGAATCAGCATGGTCCATCCTTAAACAGAGGATGGTATCTTTATCCAGAATCATGCTCATGTTGGTATCGTATCACACTTGTAAACTTCACAGCTTATTCTCTACAGCATCCACCTGAGGAAATGTTTACTAGATCAGTGAGAACCCTGCACAAGCAACACGCCTTCTGCTTTTGTTTTGCTTTGCCACTTCTTGTGGTGAGAAATACTATCCCCAAACTCTGAGGAACCAGGCAGATACTTCGGCTGATACGGTTCAGGTAGTTTTATGCAGGAAGAGTGGATGATTGGATATGATGGGACTGGAGATGGGGATCCATGGAGCTACCTCTGGTCTACCTCCCGCCAAACCCTGCAGCGTACCTCCCTGCCTGGTTCAGATTCCCCACTGACCTTGCATTACACTTCCTGGCAGTTGGGTAATGAGAAATCACAGACTTGAAACCTCACAGCCAGCCACCGCCAGACCCTTAAAGAGCTGCTAATGTGAGTCGTAAAGCCACAGTAGCCTAGGATGTAACGGCGTTTTGACAGCTGTTCCCGCAGAGGAAGTGGGTGAAGCTAGAATGTGTATTGTAAGAATTTGGGATTAGGAAGAAAAAAAAAAAAAAGTATCAAATGGGCGACTTCACCTCTGGAAAAATAAAATAGGTTTCCTTCCCCCTTCTCTCCCATTGCTTTTCTTACGGACACTGCTAGGTCTTTGCAAGAAAGTGGTTTCAGCCTGCATCTATGGATGTGCTGAGCAGCAGGGGAGCATAAGAACTAAGTCCAATGAACAATAGAGGTGCCTTTAGTTTAGAAAGAAGTAAGAACTTGCCTGATGTCATACAAGCTTCTAGCTACACATCTGAGGAATGTGCTTTGCGTGGAACTGTGTGTGTAATCCACCTAGGAAACTAACAACTGAGCATAGATGAATGTAGAAGAATATGTGCATTTGGGAGCAAAAAAACAGAATGGGGAGAAAAAGAGAGAAAAAATGAGTGGACAAATTTTATGCAGAGCTTTCTCTTAAATAGGCATGAATGATGAATATCTTTTTCTTGGACAGAAAAAAAAAAATAATCAGAAATCTAATCACCAAGAGATGAAGTAGGAGAGTCAGGTCCCAGGTATTGATTCATCTTCATCATTAACATAACTCAAGACGTGTAGGTGCTTTGAACATCTCGTTGTAGAGGTCCTAACTGAGTTGTTTAAGACACAGATGCTACACCTAGTCTAAATAGAATTACAGACACATTCAGAGATGGAAGGGGGCTAAAAAAGGAGATGTGACTTTCTCAAACTCATACTTTGGTCATTTTGAGAACTGGGCCTAGAACCAGGTAGTGGTAAGTGCCCTCAACACTATTTGAGATGTGGTGGTACCACTGGTGGCCAGGAAAGAGACACAAATCATAATATATTTCAGTGTTCATATCCTGCCTTTCTGCAATAGGAAGCAGATGGGATAGCAGCACGATTCATGTTTCCCTATGGATTTGCTTCAAACATGGCTCTCCAGGCTTATGCTACATGCTGTCTCCTCCGCTTCATTACCAGTCTTGCAGTGGGGACCAAAGCTGGCTGGAGATGATGTTAAATATATGACTCCCTTGTGCTCTGTTGGCTACAGTACTGGTGGGCTGTAGCTAGGCTAATAAAGGCTATAGCTGCTGTCAACTGCAAAATGGAGCATTTCCCTCAGGACCTAGGATCTAGAGATAGTGAAAGGAGATGCTACTAGCTGCTTGAAAAAGAAGAGCAGACACTGCAACTTTTGCATCCTCTCCCAGGTCATCTCTGCTCCTATGTCCAAGAGTGACCATGTCAGTATAGGGAGTAGGTTAGAATTTCTGGCTACATCTCCAGTAGATCACCAAACGTAGCTCTCATACTGATGCCACCTGGCATAAACCAGCCCACATCCAACCCAATAAATACTCTTGTATTCCAGAACAAGGTAGCTTTATGCAAACTGTCTCCTGGGTGTGCTAATTCTTGAACCATACCCAGGAGTTGGTTGGGAGCGTGCTTTTACCTGAGACAAAAGCAAGCCATGGATTTTTCTAATACAATATTTTTGACCAAGTTCCAGTGCCCAGGAATGTTCCTTGCCACTCTTTAAGTCTGTTAAAATAGATGTAGAAATTCAAGTCCTCTACAAATAATCCTCACACACTATGCCTGAAGTATTTGTTGGCCAGTTTTTTCATTCTGTTGGTGGGGAAACCACATCTCAGGGAAGGCTGGCATCCCTGGTTGGCCAAGACTAAAGCAAGAAACCAGTCCATCACAGCTGCTCCAGCACTTCAGCTTCCAAGGTACCCCTGAAGTGTTTTCTGTAATGGTAATGATAACAAAACCTTTCAAAACTAATCACTTTTTGGATAAGACATGGCCAGATCTTGAAAAAGACCTCATGCCAAAAGACAACCAAAGTGGAGGTAATCCATTCATTGCTTATCACTCTTTGTAGGCCCCGCATAGCCTTCCACTGCTTCTTTCAATATGCTCAAGGACTGAAGAGCCACAGTTTGATTTATTTATTTAACTGAGGTACCTATATAAGGAATGCAGGTAGAGTAACCTCTCTCTGTAGTTAATCAAACCTACAGAATGAGAGAGAGGATAAGCGATACCTCTCATATGCCTCTTTCTCCATTGGCTGTTCATGCCTTGGGTTATCTGTGTGTTTATGTGTATGTGCATGTGCATATTTACATTCACACATCCTATAAATTTAACGGCAGGCAGCATTCACTGAAAGTATGCCAAACCCAGGGACTGATATAAAACCTTCAGGAGTCAATAGAAAGACCCTAAAGGGCTCTGATCAACATGTGAAATCCCACATCCACACAACAAATATTAGAATATCAGCTATAAATATTAGAATTCAAGTTCAGAGCTTGTGTTTCAATCCATTTTCTACCTCTCCTTCAATGATGAACTACTCAGAGTCTCTGATAGTAACTGCAGTTTGCTAAGCACATTCTGGCCAGTTACTCCTGCTTTAAAGAGCTTGATATTGCATCAGGTAAGACAAAGGGGTAGAGTTTCAAAGCTCTGGTTGTCTGGGGCTGTGCCTCTATCTATAGTCTATGCTATCCCTGTCTTTCACAATCTCTTGACTTGAATGTAGATATAGCATCAGAATGACACTTCTGTCCTGGCTATGCTTTCATTTATGGCCTTCTCAGCTTCCCCAGGCATCGTTATTTTCCAAGTTGCTAATTGCGAGGGTACTCATCATAAATTATCACTCATTTCTCCCCCTCACTTACATGGAAGAATCCCTTAAGGGATTATGCTTGTTAAAACAGGACCAGGCTCTCTATGAGCAATGTCCCAGGAGAACTGTCCAGCTCACTGGGAGGGCTGAGGGAATTAGAAGAAAACAAAAGTTGTTGGACACTGCAGTGTAAACTGGAGGGACCTCGAGCCCTAGGGAATCCCCCAGCATCTGCTGGGAAAGTCTACCAGCTAATGCTGCTTGATGATTCAGAAAGACGACTCCACATGTCTGAGTTTTCACTGCTTTTTGTAAAGATTAAAGATGAAAAAATGTAGTTACTGCTAACAAGGTAGCACTTAAATTGAACTGTTAGACACAGCTTAAAAACAAAAGCATAAAGAAGACATTTGAAGCACTAGTGGGTGTCCTTTACCTGATTTAGTGTCTTGGTTAATTTTACAGACTGTCAGAATGTCCCAAGTTCTCGTGTCTTCCATGAGCTACTTCTCTTTTCTTCTTCTGTTTATTGTCTCCCGAGGCAAGTAAACCTCAACAAAGCCAAAGTTTTGCCTTCCTCAGGTATGAATGACCTCACATGTGCCTGTTAACCTTTCTTTATTCCTTGTGACAGGTCACTGGGATACGTACCCTGCTCAGAAGCACAGGCCAGCTGTACAAGGACATAGTGAGGAGGGAGTATATTTATAACGGAGTTTTATTTCTGTTTTTCATTGTCTATTAGCTTTAAATTTGTCCTCTTAAATAATGTACTTCTATCAGCTGACATTTGGCAAAAACATGAACAAGCCATTCTTAGCTTTTTTGAATGCTCTGGGCAGCCCATCTTAAAGCCCTGGACTGATTGTGGTCTTGCCCAAACCATGCTTGGTTGAGTCTTCCATGATTTCCTCTTCCCACTGGGCTCAGTCACTACAGCCATAATGGCACTGAAATATTATTAGTCATCTATCATCAAGCAAAACTATAGACAGTCAAGTCATTTGTTTCCTAATTTCCAGGTCACAGCAAAATGTTCATAGTGGCTGCATACAGCAGATGAAAGCACACATGATGGACCTAGCATGAAGATGCTTGTCCTAAATTGCTTTTCCTTCATGGGTCACCACGTTTGAGGTGGTGGAAATCTTCAATCAAGCAATCCTATGAACTCCAGTGGGTGTCTCATGATGTTAATTCTTTAAAGAATAGTTAGTGGTGCATCTGAGCAAACTAGAAATGATTATAAATACTGGACAAGTGAAAAGAAAGATGTCAGATGTCTGTTTTGTGTGAATCTGGTTGGTCCCACACAGGGAAGTCAGCTGTTTTTTCATTGTGGCAGTAAATTACATTGTGAATTGGAAGTGTTGCAGTGGTCTAGACTGTGAAGGCTTTGCTGTGGAGAAGCTGGTGAAACCAACAAAGCTTTGTGTGACCTGATGGAGGGAATATTTCTACTTTCAGTCATGGCTTGAAGCTACACAGGTGGGGAGAAAAAGGCACATGTGAGGTATTCTGAACTTTCAGCAAGGTTTGGCAATAGAAAATGGGCTGGAATGGATTATTTCAACAGCACAAGCAGGCCACTGGTGCTAGTGCCTACAGCTGATTGGATAATGTTTTGTTTTCTTTCTTTTTCACCTGTGCAAAAAGCAATTTTTCTTGGAAAACTGAAAAAAAAAAAAAAAAAGGATGATTTTTTGCAATTAGACAATGCATCTGTTATTCCCACTCTCCCCTAAAGACTGTTCTCCTGGTCACACCAGGCTCCCTGATGCACAGCGTGTCTCCTCCACGGGCACTGGGGGAGATGAGTCTGCCAGGGAGCTTGGTGTGCATCTCAGAGCAGCGACAGAAGGCATTTGAGCTTTAACTCTCACAAGATAGTGTGGCAAAAAAGAAAGTATTTTCAGTGCATGGAAGTACAAAGGAAGGGACGACAGGAAATTTGATGAAAATAACAGTATTTTCCATGGAAATCATAGCATATTTTGTGAAAAGAATTGAAAGCAAAATTCTCCACTCAATGCAAATATTTACAGGAATATTTTACCCATGGTTCTCTGCAGATAAGAGGGTCCTCAGAGAAAATCATCTGTAATACTCAAGTGTCCTGATTCCAGCTCTTGGCTCCTGTTGCCAAGATCAACCCAAAGCCAACCTTACCCACACCAGTTTTACATCTCACTCACCTGATATCACTTGACGTATGGGATGTGCTAGAGCACTCTCAGAAAGTGAAGGTTGTTTACATGTGAATCCATATTTCAGTTTTATTTTGGGATTCTTTATTGCTGAATCCTGAGAGAAAGCCAGAGTCCATCAGGTTATACTCATTTAAAATATAAAACAAATAACTGCGTGAAAGGCTCATAAAACTGAAGATCTGTTCCATATTTTAGGAATTATTTATTTTTAATCAGATATTTCATTTGCTTATAAAAGCATCATCTTTTTGTTTTCTTTTCTTCCCTAATAAGCATTTTTGAACATTCTTGCTTTTCACAGGGCTCTCTCGGTTCACTATTTTAAAATATCTGGTATGCTTGTAGGAATCACTAATGGAAGAAAACAGATGCTGTGATATGCAGTTAGTCCTAATCACTTTGAGGAAAAAATTCTGCCTTTTTTAAAAAGAAAAAATCTGAATAGGTAACAAAAATGCAGACTTTTTCCTGAATGTCCTCCCCCACCCAAATGCTCTGTCAAGCCCATCTCCTACCTGAGCTGTAGTTCAACTAGAGCTTATGGGAATTATTATGACCACTGCCAAATAGATTTTGGAATTAACAAGCAATTACTGACTTCACCTTGGTTATTTCCAAGCATATTGGCTGATTCTGGACTTAGGGGAGATGTTTGGTGTTTTTTTCTTTCTTCTTTTTTTTTTTTTTTTTTTTTTTTTTTGGGATGCTGTCTTCTACCCCGGGAGAGCACCAAATGTGGATTTCATGTAGCATCCTTGGTGCCTTGTCACTGCTCACATTAGCACCTCTCCCTTCCCAAAGGGATTTGCCCCAGTGGGTGGAGGACACCAAGCCGCAGCAACTGCCCTGTAGATCCTGATGGGCGGAGGTTGGATCGGGACATCTGCTTTGCTGGTCTCAATATGTCTTTGGCTTACTATATACACAGGCAGTTTACAGAATACATAGGATTCCAGTGGGTTGCAGCCTTTTGGGAAGTGTTGGCAGCATGGCTTTGCCTCCTATTTTTTTTCTTTTTTACCCATCCTTATGTTTATTGTCTCTATACAGCTTCATAGGTGTTTCTGAACTTGGCATTAGCCATCTATAGCTCCTATAACTTCCTACAAATGCTTCATTTCTCACACCCTGATGTTTCTCGTACCAGTGACCTCAGCTCCTGGCACGTATAAGCCAGGCCTGTTACTTGTAAACTAGGGGAACATCCCCAGAGGATGCATGCAGCCTTCCTGAGAGTATTTTCAGCAGTCATAAGTAGCTGTGTTTGTAAATCAGCTTTATGTTGGAAGTCTAAGTATTGCATGCTTGGGTCTGTAGCATCTTAATTATCTATGAACCAGTCCTAGGACTTTTTTGCAGTTCAGGATTTTGGTAAGTTTAGATACTTAGAAATTAGATTTTTAATATTTAGCAGGAAAAAATTTTTCATGAAAAGTTCCTGTTTTCTTATGAAATAAATTCTGTTATACCTTTTAAAATATCAAAATTTTAGAATTTGAAAAAGAGCTGCAGCTAATTCCTGGTTTTAGGGGAGGGAAGCTGCATTTGGCCTGGAACTACTGGAATTTTCTTTCTCTATTTCTTTCTTCCTCTATTTCTTTCCCTATTTCATTCTCTTTCTGTTTTGTTCTCTTTTCTTTCCTTCTCTCAGAAAGTAACATAGCAAAAAACAAACCAGACAATAATATTACTACTGCTGTTTTGATTGTTGTAGCTGGAAAAATTTGTGGTAAGGCCTGGCCTGAGCTGTGTTTTGGATCAGGGGATGACCAAATCCTGGGGCTATCTTGATCAAGATTTGTTATCTGACTCATTCAAAGGGTCAAGGCTTTGAAGGGTCCTGGACTAATATAGTGCTATCTAGGGGTGTCTATATCTGTATCTTGTCTTTTTACAGCTCCTTATCATTATGATCATGCCAAGTATACTGATGGAGCTCTCTTCATCACCATGATGTAGCAGTGTAACCTCCACTCTGTCATGTGAGAAGGAAAGAGAGACAGGTGAGAGACTTCAGGTCATCTCAAAGGACATGAGATGCCTATGTCTGGGCAATTGAGTTCAGCCTTGCACCTCCTAAATGCCAAGCTAGGAGGTACCACTGCTCAGAGAAGACTCTTGATGTTCTTTTGTGATCTTTGACAGTCAGGAATGATTCATCCCCAAGGCAAATACTGCAAACACCTGACAGCTATGCCTGGTTGCCAGCCCAAGGCTCTTTTCCCTTTCTTGCTAAGTGCCTTTCTCCCATCTGCAGTTTCCCCACCGCACTCATCCTGCGCGTGTGCGGGATACGGAGTTGACTGCGCAGTGAAGGGCTGTTCCCACTTCACTGGAGGAGGCAAGCAAGCCACTGCCATGCATAACGGGGGGCACTCATGCAGAAGCTGAATCCCTGTCCCCTCGGAGCCCGGTCCGATGCCCACAGCAATAGCCCAAGCGTCCTTTTTGCCACCAGGTGGAGCTGGGAGAGAGCTCCTTGGAACGGTACAGCTGACAACACACTTGGGAAGATTGCACAACCCTTATGGCTAGCTGAAAAGAGGAATATTTTTGGTTGTTTACTCCCCCCCTTCCAGCCCTGGAAATTAATGCCTTTCTTACTGAGAAATTTCCTTCTGAAAAATCAAAGAAGGGGAGTCATGTGTGGTTTCCTTTTCAAGGAATGAACTCCTATCAAGATGTAAATCTGGCCATTGCAATCATTCTTTGGCATGGATGGCCATTAGCTGGGAACAACAGTTAATGCAGAGCTGTTGTTGCTGTTTATTTTATGCATGACTGCTAGGTCAGCTCCTTACTCCTGCCTGCAGTCTCCTTGCAGATTGGGACTGCCCACCCCAGGCTTGCTGGAAACAAGGCTGGGTTCAAGCCAGTCTCATGGAGCTTCTACCCTCATCCCTCAGTGGCTGCTCAGGTGGAGTCCACAGCATTGCTAACTGCTTCTGTTATCCCAGCTCTGAGCCAAAGTCTGTGGAAATGCTCTGCTGATGCACTTCTCCCATCTATAAGAGGCTCTTAACCACAGTAGACACTGAGACAGCTTCTGCCACTTAAAGGCTTATAGGAGCCACTTACAGTGTCCTGCTGTGCCTCTCCTTTCTCTAAGCTGTAAAGTTCACCCTCCACCCCCACCTATACCACAGTGCTTTTGTCCAGTCTGATGGTGTTTTGCCAGTTATCAGGCCTAGCATAAAGGACATAGCCAGCATAAAGATGAACCAATCACCAAACTGTATTTGATACAAAAGGGTCAGTACATGGGTGAGCGCTGGGGGTGCAAACAAGTCAGTCAGGTTATATATAATCGACACCAATCCCACTGACCCCAACAACACCACCACACGACCAACAATGGGTGGAATAAATGGTGACATGCAGTCTCACATAGAAGGGACAGGAGACAACCAGGTCAACAAGCCAAACACATAAGACCAAGGAAGCCACACACTGAATCTCTACACAGCCCACGTTCACAAAAGCCAGAGCTGACTGGAGCCCAGTCCCAGGGAGGCGGGAGGCCCTTCCCCAACAGGGAACTCTGCACAGGGCATCCACCTCACAGACAGACACTGCCCCTCCTGCGAGGGGTCCCAGCTGTTATCCCTCAGTGGGACACCTGACCTTTGTTCACTGAATGCAGACACCCGGGGCTCCTTTACCCCATGGCTCTCCCTGCCAGGCCGGCACCACCCTGGAGGGAAGCCTGAAGGGAAACTCACCCCCCTTTGGGAAGGGCTGTGGGAATCACCCAGATGTCAGCCTTAATTTGGGGCTTGGGGTTGAAACCCCAGCGTTTCAGATGGTCACACACAGGCCTAATTTACATTAATAAAATCAGATGTGGCCATTCTCTATTGGCTTCATGAGGTGCTGCTTTGTGACTTTCACCCTGGTGTTGAGGATCTTTAATGAGACTTAATATTAATGTGAACTATGGGCAGTAGAGATATATTGCACAAGGTTTTTTGGGTTTCCACAGATGAAGTCAGCTCACATCTGTCTGCCCCAGGAACAGTCTGGGGAGGTCCGATGGTAATGGTCTGTGAACTGAAAGCCATTTGAACGGGTGAATTTAATGCTGTATCTGTGCTAATACCTATTGCCTCTGATCAGGGCTTGTCCATGAGAGTCACATCTGCTGTAACATGACTCTTTGGGGCCCAGAAAGGATCCAATTCACCTGCAGGGGGTCAGAGCTTGGATCCATCCTGGTATTTGCTGTTAGGGGTTGATTGGATGGATGAGGGAAAGCACCTCAGCAGGTTGGACTACTATTTGGAGCCAGGATTGTGGTGCTGTGTTTAAGGCCATTCATGGTCAGGTGGTGGAGAAACTGAGGGTGAAACCACACTAAGGTGCAGGACAGGAGGGTGGCTCTCATGTTAAACTAAATCCCAGGAAAAAAAAAGAAAAGGAGTTAATAAAAGGGAAGGCAAAGAAAAAAAAAGTGATCCTGGGACAGACCAAAGGTCAGAAAATACATTACACAAAGTCAGGACTGGGAAATGGATCAAGCATAGCCAAGGTAAGGTGAGGTACTGGAGATTATTCAAAGAACCACTTTTCTGTTATCCATGTTCTGGCCAGTCAAACCTCCATCCCTGTCCAGGTAAAGCAGAAAATCCTATCCAGATTCATCAGCTGGTGGAGAAGTGACGCACAGACAATTGCAGGGGTCTGGTCTGCACAGGTCCTGGGCAATTTGACTTGTTCTTGAACAGGGGAAACACCACCCTGACCAAATGACATGTGTCTGGCACACAGGGTCCAACAACTCACCTGCATCTCCTGTTTTTACTTTGGGCTCAATATGAAATAACAGCACAGGTGATGTCTTGCCTGAATGGATTCCTGTGTGATCTTTGCTCCAAGAGCAGGCAGAGCCTCTGCTCTTGTAATGCAGGGATTAAGACAAATCATTTGATGGTTTGTTTTTATTTTTTTAAACTGGACTGAGCCTGAGATCTCCTGACTTAACCTCATACTAGTCCATTCCCCTCCATGTGTTGTTTATTATTATTATTATTATTATTTATTATTATTATTATTATTATTATTATTATTATTATTATTATTATTATTATTATTATTCCAGTGGGATTTACTTTCCTTTTGCTATATTTTTTTGTGTTGTACTTGGTTCAAAGGCTCTAATTTCCTTCCTTTCAGCTCACAGATGATCTTAGTGCAAAGAAATGAAGAAGGAGACTTCTAACATGGAGCTGGGCTTTAGGAAATGGCTGTTGGGGCTTCTCTGTGCTTTGTCTCTGAATTGCAGACCACCAGTATTCGTATTCCATCCATTATGGTCATATCTTGCGGCCACAGCCAGGATAAAAATTTTTCAGTAATAAAACCACACAACTTTGATTTCAGCTTGATTATATGTGAATATCTGATTGCATACAGGGGTGGTACTTCCCCCATCAAAAATAACCAACATGAGCTGGCAGATGGGCTCTGCTCCATATTTGCAATGCAGTGCCGTGGCCTGACCCCCAGTTTTTTGGTGCTCACACATTGAGAAGGGCTGACAGTGCCTGTCGTGATCACTTCTGGAGCAGAAGTTGCGCTGCCGGCAGAGGCTGATCCCTCAGAGCAGCCTTTCTGGATGGGATCATCTCACCCTGCAGCCTGATCCCTTCCCATTAATACGTCTCCTCCATCCACCAATGCCCAACACATCCATGGTGTGTACATTGTAAGGGAGAAGAAGTGAGAGGTCTCTTCTCATCACTATCTACACCTCCCTATCACCAGTTCAAATGACTCTCACTGGTGAGCTGACACGGCAGAGAAGTTTTTTCTCCCAGGGTGTTCATTCACTCTTTTATTTAGACCCAAGCAGTGTATTTCTAGCCTGTATTATTTTGTTTCACCCAGCTATGCCATTCCTTCCTCAAGCTGGTTTATTTCTTTTCCATATGCTCGGCATCCTTCACAGGGCTACTGGAAAGGCTTTGCAAGCTAGCATGGAGGTATCATAGGTAATAAAATACATGTTACTGAATGCTATGCAAACAAGTGAGGTCACCGTGTTTAGTAGATCTGTTTTTCCCCCAACTGAGGGTAAAACCTTGTTCTTTCAGAATGATGGAAAGTCTAACTCCTTCCTTTTTTTTTTTTTTTTTTTTTTTCCCTCTCCTTTTTCTTCTTTTACTCATTTTTAACTCCCTCTGTTGGTTCCCCTTGTGAGTATCCCATCTATTTATCCAGTGCTTATTATTATTGTTAGGTAACTGGCAGGGATTGACAACTTGGTGAGCAGTATCCCAGCCCACAATACTGCCTTTTTCTCAGCTCCAGCAAAGAAGCAGAGGACCACTAATACCAGCTTTATTTTCATTGGCACTTTACAGAGCTGCAGCCACCCAGTCTTTCAGAGCACTTCTTAATCAATATTAAATGGCTGACAGTGCAATCAGCTTCCCTCTGCAAACCATTATTAATCAGTGTTGGGGGTTTGGTGGCGAAGGGTATGCAATAAGCTTTTAAGATGGAAGAGAATGGGAGGTGGCATGTATTGGATTTTGGCAGAGGGGGTATGTGTTTATGTCAGGTATATGCTCACATGATCTTGAAAGCAGAGGGATGAATGTTGCCTTATGTTGGTACCCAGGACCTGATGCCCTGTTTTTCTTTGGTTTGTTGGTTTGTTTTCTTTTGTTTTGTTTTTCCCTTTTTCCAATGTTTGACAATCCACATCAAGCACAGACTTTAGTTCTGGAGTAACTCATGTTGTGCATTGACACTTTCTTTAATTTCAGGAACATTTAGGTTCTTAACTGGGTGAATGTATTTAGAAAACAAAGGAATAAAATAATTAAATTTCTGGAAAATAAAAAGATTTGGCTCTACCTAAACAGTTTTAAGTTTAGCCATAAGTCCTGTACTGCTCCTAAATGCACTGATTAAAATATTTAAATTCCTTCAATTTAAAAGGAATCCTTCAATTGCACTATAATAATTTTCTGTGAAATACATCTTCTGGGAAAGGAATGTTGGGCAGTTTAAATTCTTGGAGAGCAGAAATAAAAAGCACTCTTTCTGACGTTGATATTGCAAAGACTTGTCTGAGAGCCAATAGGAAATTTTCTGAAGGAATGTTTTCCTCTTGGAAAAAGCCAATTTGATAAAACTGAAATGGTCTGCAAATGTTACTTCTGATGAATTTTCTTTCATGAAAAAAAAAAAAGTTTTGATTTTCACTTTCAGAATGTATTTTAATTTCTACTCTTTATTTTAGGTGCTGTAGGATATTGGTTGTATAGAAACAATAAACCTCAAACTCGGTTAAAAAATTTGTCTTTATTGGCATAAACATTTTTATCAACTGCAAGTATTCTTGTGTCTCAGAATTGTGTTTAGTAGGAAATTTTGAAAATATTTTGCTTTCCTTTGGATCAAGACTGGAAAGATATTTGAAAACATGGGATTGACCACAGAATGGAAAACTCAATTCCTCTCCAGCTGTGGTGCTTGCAGGTAACAGGCGCTTTATGGTGCTTTTTGAAAAGTGTATGGGAACAGGTTGTGGAATAGACTTTCCAGGAATGTGGTAGAACCCCCTGTTGCTTGAGGAATGCTAAAGCTGATTTGACAAACCCCTGGAGAATATGTTCTTGAGGGCAATTTGGTATTGGCAGGCAATTGGACAGGTTGACTTAAGACATTCTTTATGCTTCCATGAAGGGAGGACAAAATGTTTATTTTGGTTTCAGGGTTTAATAG
>NW_020799095.1:1400736-1406749 GCF_003259725.1 Athene cunicularia
TTCCACAACTGCATTACTTAATCTCCCTCAATCTTCAGTCAAATTGACATGGGAAAAGTTTAATCAGGGACAAATAAAATTCCTCAAATGAATATTAATTCATAGGTTGTTTTCTACAGTAGGGATAGTGTCTCATGGCTTCCTCTTCTTTTCCGTTGGCTGTTGACATTTCCCTGAGGCTTTGCGAAGAGAAGTGTTTTCTTCAGAATGTGAAGACTTTCTTGCCTTTCAGTTTTCCAACTGCATGTCAAGAAGCCAAAGTCCTTGGAAATATCGACTCAAAGGGGAAACAGGTGATGTGAACTCACCATGAGTAAGGCTGGAGGGTGGCTGCAGAAGTATAGCATTCCAAGAGTTTTATATACAAATGCTGATCTGCTGGAGCATGAAATGACCCTGCTGCTCTTTTTGTTTGTTTGTTTGGCTTGTTTTGTTTTGTTTTCCCCCGTCTTTTCTTTTTCCGCTTCCTTTCCTTTCCTGCCTCTTTTAATTGTGCGTGTCCTTTTCACTGTCCAGTGGGTTGTGTGTTTTGGATGAGGAGGCACTTCCAGCTCCCTCATGTGACAGGATTCAAGGACGGGTCCACCAAGAACATTAGGAGAGCAGATAAAACCTTGTGAAATCTCTGAATCCAAGTGTGAGTCATCAGAAGAGTTGATTTGAAAGGACAGCTGTACTAACATTGACTAAGATGACCATTAAAAATATTGGCAGTCAAAGAAGGATCACTCAGTATTTGATCATCCATTTTGGAAATTAACAAAACAATCCTCAGAGATTTAGAATAATATTTTCATGTCAAGATAAGGACTTTTCATTTGTGGGTGTTTTTTGCATTTTACGATTTCCTCCCAATTTTACTCAGGAAATCATAGAAACACAAAATACTCCTTCTTTGGTGGACTGATATTTGAAACAAAACCAGAAGCCTAGGGTTTGTTTTGTAAGCCTAATTATGACTTTCCCCTACAATCCATTATTCTTTTTATTAGCCTGTGATGAACTGCCTGAGGGTTCTAAGAAATGAGCAGTTAATTCCATGTCCTCTGGGGCTCAGTTTGTGTGTGGTTTAGTGCCTGGGTAATGCACGGGTCTTTTGGGGCAATTGTAGCCTTTCAGGGAAAATCCTCAGTGAAGACTTCTTTCCCATAGTACCAAATGGACACTGAAAGATGTGCTTCATCTCCACGTGTGGCTTTGGGACCATCTCACAAGGCCTGTACATGGTGCCCCTAAGCCTGCATGTATTTTACCCATCAGTAACGGCTTACTAAGTCCAGCAATATGGCCGTTTATTCAGAACATTATTGCAGCTAAGGTGAGGGGCAATGTTGAACTGGCTGTTTTTCTGTGTTCATTCCAGGGTGGGACAATCCTGGTCCCTCCCATGCCCAAAGACAGGTAGAAATGCAGAGAGTTAGAATGACTTTGGTGAGGAAGGACCCACAAGTAGATGCCTGGGAGCAGAGGGAATTTCACACAAGGGATTTTCCTTGAGTTTCCTTCCAGGGAATCCCAGTCTTCAGCCTCTGTCAGTTGATCCTTTCTACTTTCCCCTTAACTCATCACCCTTTACCAGAGTGGGAGGCAGTAGCACAGGGGCTTGGCGGGGTGTCTGCTTACTCCATACACCCTGGGCGTCAGGACTGGATTGAGTGTAGAGACTTCTTGGGACCTATAGACGTAGCATTTCTATATTGGCCCACAGTTCTTCACCAATCTGCTGTATTCAGGGCTTGTTGGATATAGGGGTTGTTTGTTTGATGAGAACAAAATAATTTTTAATGGGGAAATCATCTTTAACTGAAGTTTTAACTGAAGAGATAAAACGTGTATTTCCTGTTTTTGCCAGAGGAGAAAGGGAAAAAACCTCTTTGCTTTTGTAAAGACCTAGTTCCAAAATTTATTTAACCGAACAAATTAAAAAAGATAGTGTATGTATTTTTCCTGTGACTCGATAAGCCATTGTTTTCATTAAAACAAGCAAGCAAACAAAAATTTAAGAAAGGAGGTACTTAATCTTGTCATTTTATCACAGCTAGTTTTGCTTATGCTTTGTCCGTGATACTACAGTAGATCAGCTTTCTGATGTAAAAATAACCTGCATGGACTGAGCTCTGAAAACTCAGAAAACTGAGCAGAAACAGGAACACGAACCAGAAGTCATTCTCTCCCTTGCCATTGTGGTACTAGATGATATTCAGATCTGTGCTACTCTCTGATGAAAATCTATTTTCCCATGTTACTCATGTTGAAAATCTGCCAGCAAAGGTTATTAGATACCATCCATAAAGCCTGTGGCACGTTGACCTGTTCTGAGGGAATCAAGTGAAAGTCTATCCCCTCCCCAGCCAGAGCCCACCCAGTGAGAAGCAGGCTGGCAGGTTGACTAAACTCAGATTATTCTGTCCAGAAAACTAAACTTTTAGTGGATTAAACCTCTCTGTTTTGTGGTCATCTTCTTAAGAAAGAAAATCATTACAAGAAGAAAACGTTGAACTGGTATATATTTTCATCTTTGGATTCAGAGTAATTTTTCTTTCCTTCCTACCTTCCTCCTCTTCTGCTTTTCTGCATATAGAGAAGTAAATTTTGTCTTCATGATATTTCTTTGGCTGAACATGATTCAGCTACGCTGGCGCTCTAAATCAATGTAATCAAAATAATCATGCTCTTTTAATCCATCCACTAGTCCCAATCCTGTGTACTACATATATTTTTTTTTCCTAAGGTTTGGCTCTGACATCACTGAAATACCTCAGCAAAATACCAGGATTTATGTCAGGAATAAACCAGCATTGTTAGTTTCTCCTTTCATCCAAAGCCAAACACCTGTAGCTCCCCACAGGCCTCGAAGAAGATCTTGCTGCCTAGAAATGCCAAAACAGGACTCCTTCTCTAATGCTGTGCTTTTGCAAGAAGTGGATTCAGTAGGGGGAAAAGCTCAAGTCATAGATTGCACGAGAATTGCAAAGAGAAGAAAAAAAAAAAAAAAAAAGAGACAACAATAATCAAATTGGAGGGCTAGATCCTCAGCTGATATCATTAGGAGAACTCGGTCAATGCCAAAAGCTATCTTGATTTACTCCAGCTGAAGATTTGATCTGGGATCTTCAATCTGAGGTTCCCAGTTCCTATTGCAAGGATGTTGCTTTTTCTCATGAAGACCTAAAAATGGGGTCCAGGGCTCATTTTCTCCATGTTCACTGAGCCCTGCTGATCTGCACCAAGGCCTGTTCAGCAGAAAGCAATGCACTCGCTCCTCCCTCTGCCAGCCTACCCAGGCTGCCCTATGTTGCTTCCATGGGTAGGAGTGGTGACAGTTCAATGGATTTGCCTCTTGCGAGACTCAGAGGCTGATAAGGAGTACAGGAACTCCACCAAGAGACTTTGATGATGCCCAAGCAAAATTTGCTTGTACTCTGTTTGCTGAGTACTTTCGCATATTGCTTCCACAGCTCTGCACCTGCTAAACCTACTGGAAAGCAGATTTTTTCAGCTCATTTGCAACATTTAATACCACATTTAAACACTCTGCTGTTTAAAGGACTAAGCTGGTATCTCTATATGGTGCCAGACCAGATTACATGAAGATACTGGCTGGAACTAAGTATCAGTGCAGGACTCTGCACCATACTCCACCACTCAGTCAAAATGTTCCCTAGCTTTGGAGCATCTTATATAGAAAAGGGAAAACCTGGTGATCTCCATATGACCACTACAGGCGATTACTGTTGGTAAGAATAGAGACTTAGGTGCCTCAATCTTGATATGCAGGAAATTCTGCACATAGATGCGTCTAAAAATACCTGCAGCTTTTTAAAATTTTGTGCCTGCTCTTCCTGCATACATGTACCTTGTCTCTTCTCACAGGTGATTAGTGACAAGAACAAGAGGGGACGGCTTTAAACTGTGACAGGGGAGGGTCAGACGGGACATTAGGAAAAACTGTTTCCCAGCAAGAGGGGTCAGAGAGTGGAACAGGCTGCCCAGGGAGGGGTGGAGTCCCCATCCCTGGGGGGGTTTAAGGGTCGTTTGGATGAGCTGTGGGGTGATGTGGGGTAGGGGAGAACTTTGTAGAGTCGGGCTGAGGGTTGGACTCGATGATCCCAAGGGGCTTTTCCAACCTGAACGATTCTGTGATAATATGAGGTCTGGGATCAGCATAAGCAGTTAAACTTTACACATGGTCTCTGTATGATGATATTAGGGAGAACGTATTGATTCCTCATTTTAAATGTTGACTTTGGGAAATCACTAAAAGTTCCTGGGAAGTAACCATCTCGACATTTCAAGGAATCTCACTGAGAGGCTATCACTAACAGAAAACAACAAAGGCCAAAACTGGCTTTCTAGCTAATAATTTTTTTTTTTTCCCCACAGAACTCCCTTATTAATTTTTATGGTGCATAAATACCAGAAAACCAAACACCATTAATTAGCAACTCATTTTGATCTTCATACTCAAGTCAGTTCAATCCAAGCCAAACTGGTGGTTTTTTTTTTTTGTTTTTTTTTTTTTTTTTTTAATGTTTGGAGAAAAGTACATATGTGGATAGATTGATTTCTTAATTTATTTTTCCAAACAAGTCTGATCCTAATTAAAATGAGTGCTTTTTTGTTTCTTTTTTATTCCAGTCACTGGGACCCTCTCACAAGTTGCTATTCTTCACACTTACCCCATGTATTCTGTTAATAGCTGACACATGCCACAGTGCTTAAAGAATAGATGCAGAATCTTGAACAGTGAAGTTCATTTGTTTTAGGTCTTGACCCAGCATCTGTTGGCTCAGTGATGCTCTTGCACCGACTTCAGTGGGGATCTTCATGGTGGCAAGCAAGAGCCCTTTTGTCAAGTGCCTTGCTGAGATACAGACACAATGCTGGATGTCTCAGCAGCTCTTCCTCTCCAAAAATAGAAGACAGGCAGGAGGCAACAGATCCGCAGCAGATCCTTGCCCCATGTCTGCACAGAGGGTTCCAACAGCAGTAAGAATTTTGGCTACCAGAGTGGCATCAGCATGTTCCTCCTCTGATAAAGGGTCCTTGGACTTGATGTTCATCACCCATGCCTCATGGGGGCTGTTAGGCAGAGGACAGATTTGGATGGACATCTGTTGTGAGCCAGGTTTATTATGAGAGACAGATTCTCTTGACCTTGCTTACCTGGTGTTTGGAGAAGGCATCTCTGACATGTAGTGACAGGGACTGCAGTTTATCTCTTTGCTGTCAGTTGCTGTCAGGTTTCTTCCTCATGTGGAGTTTGTTTCAAGACTTATATGGTAGGCACACCGTTTTAAAAAAGCAGATCAATGCACCAAAAATCTGACCTATGGAATTATTGAACCTGAGAGGATTTGAGTGTAATGAGTTGTTGGCCGTTGGGACTGGTAAAGGATGATATTTCTCAGAGTACTGCATCTGCCAGTAAATCACACAGAAGACCAACTTTTAATCTCTTTGTACGTTGAAAGTTTGCCATAGGTATTGTGTGAACCCTTTTCTTGTCAGGCTGTATTTCAGCACTCTCTGTGCAGCTGGACAAAAGCTACTTTGAAAGCCTTGGAGATTGGACCTACTGGCAGGATCACATGATGGTGGTACACCCTTACAATATACCCTTAACCCAGTGCAACACTATGCTCCTGTGGTGACCAAATCCTGGGTTTGTGTCCAGGTCTTATTGCAGATCTAACATTTCTGTTCCAGTTCCCATAAAGTCAGGAATATAAATTCGTGTCACAAGGTGTTTTTCTATATCCTCTACTGTCAAATTTGATGATAGTTTAGATTGGTGTAAATTTAATTAATAATCTCTCCATTCATCTGGAACAGATTTGTTTCATTTATTGAGTGGGTATTGATGATATGTGACTAGTTCCAGCTGAGAGAAGAGCTCGTTATGCAAGTCACAGTGACTAGTCATGGTGACCATGGTGACTAATGGCTAACAATATCCAACATACAAATTTACCTCCCAAATAATGAATTCCTCTTTTTTTTTTTTTTTTTT
>NW_020799095.1:1406799-1421493 GCF_003259725.1 Athene cunicularia
CCCCCCCAGTGGTTTTTCCCTCTAGATTTTATATTTTAGATGGAAAATTTCTAAAAGGTTTGTTGGAAAACATTTTCTGTGGAAAACACAACTTTTCCCATAAAGTATTCCGAACTTCACCAAATGAAAGTGCAACATAAGATCTATTATTCTTGTGGTGTGTTTGGGGTCAGCATACATTCATTGGTCACGTAGCCTTACGCGGTGTGCTCTCCTGTCATGGGAGTGCTGATGGGAGAGAAACCCTCAGGTAATTGGTTTTGGATTTTTTTGGTCTATTTTTTAAACATTTCTAACCATTTCTTAAATGCAGGCTTCTGCTCCCTTTTTTCAACTCTTTCCAAAGGGAGTAATCCCAAAACCATTCCTCAAGACTTTTTTTCTACGTGGAAGTACCACACACAGCTGTTATTACCCTCCCATTACCTCTCCTCCTCCCCACTCTTCATCCTCTCCCCCGGATCCCTCCCAAACACTTGGGTTTGGCTCAGTCCTGAAGCCAGTTTGATTTTCTTCAAGAAACCTTTCTGCAGTTCTTGTTGCAAACCACACATTAGCAAGGCAATGAACTTCTCCAACCCTCTTTGCTCCTTGCTAGCTGTTGTGGAAAAAAAATAAAAAAAGTCTGTCCTCAAGAATAACAAACATGCTTCTCCTGTCTGCAGACCAAGGTGGAAAAGTAGGATGTTCAGATCCTGAACCAGAGGTTCATCAGGTTGACATCCCTGAAGTCCATAGCATGATGGTGTTTGCAAGGAGCTGTGCAACCGAGTGCCACAATGCTGATCTTTTTTACCTGCTCTTTGGTGGATTCACTGTCTGGTTTGGAGCAGAACCCATGACCTGGATGAGAATGTTTAGTTTAAAAGGGAACCTGGAGTCTAATTGTCCTTTGGTTTTGGCTATGCTGTGAGCAAAGCCCTGGTGTGTGTCATGCAGAAAGGAAGCAAACCTAAAGCTAGTCAGGGCTTATTTGCTTTGTTTTATTTAATATGCATGAATGTCAACCAGGAGAAAAACGGTTTAAAAGTGGGGTGTCTGATCAGAGACGCAAGAATGTGATCAAGGAACATGAACAGAGAGTAATTTTACAGCAACTGGTGTGTTCAGTATATGTCTGGTGGTGATTGTTCAGTATGTGTCTGTGTCTCTCAGATCTTAAGCCAGGACCTCTGTTTTCTCACTTGCCATCAAACCTGATGGGGATATGGGACTCTATGCAAGATGCGAGGAGCTTTCTTAAGACTGCAATAATCAAATCTAATTATCAGTTAAGTATCTGGGTTTATAGACGGGTGTCAGTGCATTCATCTGCGGAGAAGCTGAGTGGAAGGCATGCAAAATGTGTGGGATCTGACTTTGGCTTTCAAGAGAATTCTGTAATTTAAAAAAACACTGTAAACTTTACGAAGAAGCTAATCCCCTTTCTTACCCTCTCTCCTCCAGATTGCTCGAATAACATGAATCATTCCACCCTGCATATGTCAGAGAAAGAAATTTTTATCTTAAAGCATTGACCATTTTTTTTTTTTTTTTTTCCTCGAGAACAAAATGTTATCAAACCCAATTTATTCCCATGTGATATTTCCATCTCTTTTCCTGAAAAAGAATACTCCGGAGTAAAACCTCCCAGAGGCTCAACAGCTATCTAGATCCTAACAAATTTTTGTCACTCTGCTTTGCTTTGTCACTGCTGTTGATTAAAAAGCACTGATAAAACCAGACAAATCATTGTCAGACAGTGTTGTAGTGTCCCACTCTGCACTACTGGGAAAGAAAAGACTGTGCTGAAGACATCACTGACTCAAGTTCAGGGGTTTTTTTGGTACACCTTGAGATGTTCTTTAGGTCACAGCTATCAACGCTGAGTTTCAAATGCAGGTATTTTCAAGTGTTAACACTCCTTTCTTCTCTCTTTTTCCTTTTGTGACTTATGTTTTATTGTTTATTCAGGGTTGCCTGTTTCTCCTTCCTTTGCCAAAATCCCTTTTCCCACTTAATTGTGTGCATATACAGGAGTACCTTGAAGTAAGACTTATATTGTCTAATGACATTATGGTCTCATGAAAACAGGCTCTAAGATCCATACAATGTACAAGGAGTGAAATATTTCAGCAGGGAGATTATGGGGACAGACCTGACTTCTCCTAGCCACTATCACCCTTTGAGATGGACTGGTGGGTTGAGCCTGCTGGCAAGGTAACACGGACAGAGGGAGAGCTTTACCCATCCTACAGCATTATCAGTCATCCCACAAGGAAAGTTTTGGTCACCCCACACTTTGTCCAGAGGGAAGAAGGGCTGTTGACTCATTGTGAAGCTCCATTTCTTCCTCCATGTTGTGGGACTTTCCCACCCCATCACATAACCATATCACTGCTCACCTCATTTCCAGCTCCTCCCTGGCTCTGATGGGCGCAGCTATTGCCTTGACCCCGGCACCTGGGTGATAAATGCTTGCTAGCTGTACTGAGCAGATAACTTTTGAGATGGCATGGGGAGTGGTGTGAAGCTAAGGAGAGGGCATGAAATTATCATTTAAATCAATCACCTCAGACCCACCTTGCTCTTTGGAAATTTCTGTACATCCCCAGAAAAATCCACCCAAATCTATTTTAGTTGATGTTTTTTTTGGTTTTGATTTTTTTTTTCTTATGTCCTGTCTCTTCACCTTCCTTGCAATGACCTCTGAGTGAAGCACAATGAGGCATATTTTCTTTTCTACTCATCCTTTCCTCATTTTTCCGCCTGCCCTGGAATGCAGGATTAGATGTTGTAATGCAACATTAGGAGCTGTAAAGGTTAATATCCTGCTCTTAGGTTTACAGGCTTTGCTAATGAAAGAACACCATAGCCCTCCCCTGCTTCCACCTCTTCCCCCTAAAAAACGGATTTAGGAAACAGGTCAGGGTCTTGTCTTGTCAAGGGTGAGAAAGGGGAGGGAAATAATAATAATAAATAAATAAATTAAATAAAGGCCAAGCCCTGTCCTGCCATACATAGCAGTCAGAAGCCTTTTTGCATTTGAGACACCCAACAATTACTAGCTAATCCATTTGGCAAATGCAAGATGGTGCATAGATCAATTCTTCCCAGCCCAGGTTTTTTTGTGTGTGGGAATGTTTGCTAACTGAATTAAGGAACAAGCAAAGAAAATACCCTCCTTGTTTCCATCAAGGCATCAGAGTAGCTGGACAAAGCCTCTGGCTCCTTGGGCTGTAGCCTTGGGAGATGGAGGCTGCTGAGCCTCTGGGAAGGCTGGAGGAGTAGGAGTGCTTTGGGGGAAAATTCCTGTCTGCACTTAGGCACTGCATTGCACTCCCCCCCCCAGGGGAGACTAATCCTCTGTGATTTAATCTGTCATCAGCCACACTTCAAGTAGTAGTAGGCTGGAGGGGAAGGAGATTGTGTAATAAATGAGGAAGGTGGGAAAGCCTGAGATGCCACACTGTTGAAACCGCTTTGCACTGTAACTCAGGGACTTGATTCTAGAGGGCTCTGGACCGACAAGGATAGGTGTGGGCAGGGGAAGGTGTGTCTAAGCTGGTGAGAGTAATTTTCTGTTTCCCTGTGAGTCCTGGAAAGGCTAAGGCTCTCCAGAGCACCTAGGAGGGAGGTGCAGTCTCATGCTTCCCTGCTGCTGATGGCTCCTTAGCCTTGCTCTGCTTATTCATCCTCATCTCTATAAAGGAGCCCTCTCTTAGGACTCAGGACTGCAGTTGCATGTGCCTTTTGGAAAACGATGTGCTTTGTACCCTTGTCTGAGGCACACATTCAAACGAAGCAGGTTGAATTTGGAATTAGTGTGCTGGTCTGAACCATAGGAAATACAGGTCCAAGTTCAGCTTTTTCCTTAAAGTCCGTAACTGTCAAATAGATTATTTCAGTGTGTTTTTGTTTCCTACCCATAAAATTGAGAAAGTATATATTTCTTTGTCTAAGTAGTTGGTCAGCTGAACCTTGCAGGAAGCCAAAGAGCTGCACAGGCCATAAGGTAGGAAGGAGAGAAGGCTATAGAATGAAAATTCTGCTTCATGATAAATATCAGAAATTGGTCACTGACTTTGGTTTTCTCATCCAATCTGTTTTCCCAAGCACCAACCTATCGCTAACTTCCTGGGAAGGTTTTACAGACTCTGATGGGAAATTTTACCCTGAACCTGACACTATTAGTATCTGCCTGGAAACCAAAGAGTTTTTCTGCAAAGAAATGACATTTCCCTATTAAAAACAAAGCATCAAGAAGCCCTTTGAAACCAAGAGGTGTCCATGATTAGATTTCCAAACAGCCCTGAGTGGCAGACAGGAGGAAGCATTTACAGGTAGTCAAGCAGGATTGTCATGCTCTGCTAAGAAGTTCTGATTCTGCCAGGTCAGAGATTTTTTTAAGGGGAAAATCTCCAATAAATTATAATAATTCAGTCTGCCCTGGTTATTTCGTGAGTCATAACATTTTTCATAAAATAAGAAAAGTCCTTACTCCTGCTCTGGACCAGATAGACCTTCTGCCTGTTTGGTTATTTGAATTCCTATAATATTCTCGGAAAGATATGTCTAAATGATCCACATCTATCCAAATACATCCAGTAAAATGTGAGAATGAGTAGGTGTTTGGAAAAACCTTAAACTGTTTTTTTCAGGCCTTTGGCTTTTTTCTTCTCTTAGTTACGTTATTTTAACATTGAAGAATATTACCTGAGATTATAACCAGTAACCTCAGCACTGACTTCCAGAGCTGTGTAAGTGATAGACAAATTAGTAGATAGATAAATCAATATCCTTAAAAGTGCCGTAGATGTTAGCATCATGTCCCACAAACTCCCATCTACCACTACTCTGGGTTTTTGTGGAATACGTACATACATTTCTCCAACAGACACAGTCCACAGTCACACTTAGTTACATGAGTCCTGGCCCAGTGGGCACTGGGACAGTTAGTTTTACACTAAAGTAGGATTGAGTTGGAATACTTGAGAGTTTTTTTTTCCATTCTCAGATTTCCACAATCCTCATCAGGAATCTGCTGGGGGCTTCATTCTGGGTATTAAAAATATGTTAGCACCCATCCCAGCAACTTCAGTAAGCTTCAATGATCTGGTGGGAGTGACAGCATTTCTCCTGCCTAGCCATGGGAAGTGCCATAAAAAGTAAGGAGAGTTTGAAATGAAAATCTGTGATTGATGGTGCTCATGAGAGCCATATACCTAGAATTACTCCCAGTGTTCATAAACTTAGGACATTCCACTCAACAGCTCAAAGGAAAGGTGTCCCTTTGACACCTTGGCTGTCCTCCAGCTTAAACTCCAGAAAGACCTCACACAGGGCCACAAAGAAGCCAAATGAACATGAAATAACCTGAGCCTGAGGCCATGGCATGGCAAGACCCGAAGGAATGACAGAATGGTTATTAGTCTGGGGGAATTACTTGTTTCCATGAATGATGTGTATGATATGGAATTGTGAGTTTGATGCTATTTGTAATGTGAAATTATAATCCTCCGCTGATGTCTGGGAGACCTTAAACCCCCCCTGATTAACCACAGGACTAATAGACCATAGCAACAGCAAAGGAGCTCTCCTCCATCCTCCCCCACTGTGGCTGATTCAGTCTGGTTGCGGGGGACCTGAATGCAGGCAAGAAAAACATGTTGTTTTTCTGCATTTGGTCACTATTGCCTGTCTGCTTAGATTCCCCGACAAGGACACTGGTCAAATACTGTTGGGGTTACTAATTGGGCTACTAGTAACTAAAAGGTTACTACTTATACACGGAGAGCAGAAGTTTCCTCCATATACTTCATCTATCTCGGTCCTGGATCTGACCTAGATCTGATGTAAGACCTGATATGGGGTTTGACTCGTTTTCTCCTTGGCTCATTTGAGTGGGGCTACTGAAGACATGTACAAATAGTTTTAGCTGTGATGGATCAAGGTGAGTCCTGTGAAGGAAGAAAAGACACTATAACTTGTTCTGTCTTTGCAGCAAAATTTTCAGTGCTTTTTTCTGAACATGGCTCATATATTTTAAGGGAACATCTGTGAATCTGAATGGATGTTCATAAAACTGCAGCGTATAGAAATTGTATAGGTGTGTAAAGAAGAAGAGAGGGTATAGTGAATGTGTTAGCGTGTTACCAGCACCAGGAGATCTTCGGAAATGAGGACTTTGTGCAGCACATCCTGATGATAATGGATACACTTTGTCTGGGATGATTTTAAGGATGGAATATTTGAAAAGAAAGGATATGGAAAGATCCCAAACAGAGATGGAAAGGAGGGTCAAAATGAAATATCCAAGAAGTGAGCAGAAATGGCTCATCAGGCACAGCTTCCATCAAGGGCCTATTCTGCTTCTGTATTTTCCAGATTGTCTCAAAACTTCATGTATCTTTGCTATTACAGCAGTTCTCCAGTGCAGCTGAGTACATCAGCACAAAAGTAAAAAGTACATCAGCACAAAGCGATCGACTGAAGTAATTTATGGCATCCTCTGATCACTTTATGTGGAACTTACCACAGTCTTAGCAGTGTCATTGTGGATAATGGAAAGAGTGAAGTGAAACCTTTGCTTTCATTCTGATTGGTACCATAAAACATGGAATTTAAGAATCAACTCTTAAGAACCAGCTCTAAGTCTAGTCTTAGCCTTCCTTTTGGATTTGTGGTTTTACTCCTTTGTTAGATTTTTGTTTCAGCCCACTAGACAACCAGAAAGGATTGCCTTTGGGTTTTTTTTGCACAGTTCCAGAGGACTGGACTTTGGTTAAATAAGCTTGATCACACACACAGTGTCAGTGAGCTGGGTACACAGCTGGGGATTAGAGGGTTGGATCTGGCCACCAGGACAGTTCCCTCTAACTTGCTGCATTTGCTTTGGAGAGATGACTCTGAAGGCAATACATGGAGTCCAGAAGCTAAATACATCCTGTTATTTATCTGGATTATAACTAGCCAGAAAATAAAGGTCAGCATTTGCTGTTATCCCATTTACAGAGCTTCTGAGAAAGGGTCCCAAAATTGACATCAAACCCGTACCACCTAAGAAGTTGGATCCACTTGTCTCATGGAAAATGTAATGTAAAATATCCCTCTCCTATTTCTTCTGGATGGCTAGTTTGAGAGTAGCCTATTTTGTCTGCTGTGGTCAAAGAATCTAGTACGATACTGGTGACTACATGAAATGAAAAATTTGTGGTCTCAGCCCATTTCTCAGCACCCTCAGGGGCTGTGTGTAACAACTGGCACTTATTGTCAGGGTATTCAGCAGAGAAGCCAAGCCTTGCTCTGTGTAGGGGGCTAATTAATGGTCTTTGCAAAGGAAGATACAGTGCTTGAGAAGTGGGACCCTGATTAAATGTGGGTTTGTGGATGAAACCATCTCCATTTCTGAACCTCTAAGAAAACCAAAGCAAACCAAATAAAACAAAGCAAAGAGAATCATAGAATCATTTAGGTTGGAAAAGACCTTTAAGATCATCCAGTCCAACCATTACGCTAACCCTGCCAAGTCCACCACTAAACCATGTCGCTAAACGCCACATCTACACATCTTTTAAATACTCCAGGAATGGTGACTCAACCACTTCCCTGGGCAGCCTGTTCTAGTTCCCAGTGAAGTAAATTTTCAGCAAAGTAATTTTTCCTAATATCCAATCTAAACCTCCCCTGGCACAACCGAGGCCTTCTCCTCTTGTCTTATTGCTTGTTACATGGTGAAGATATGGTCACCAACCTCACTATAACCTCCTTCCAGGTAGTTGTAGAGAGCAATAAGTTCTCCCCTCAGCTTCCTTTTCTCCAAGCTAAACAACCCCAGTTCCCTCAGCTGCTCCTTACAGGCCTTGTGCTCTAAACCCTTCACCAGCTTTGTTGCTGCTCTTTGGACATGCTTCAACACCTCAAAGTCTAACTTGTATTGAGGGGCTCAAAACCGAACACAGTATTTGAAGTGCGGCCTCACCAGTGCCAAATACAGGGGGACATTCACTGGCCACACTGTTTCTGGTACAAGCCAGGATATTGGCCTTCTTGGCCACCTGGTTACACTGATGGCTCATATTCATCCAGCTGTTGACCAGCATCCCCAGGTCCTTCTCCACTTGGCAGCTTTCCATCCACTCTTCTCCAAGCCTATAATGTTATGTGGTGGTGTTGTGACCCAAGTGCAGGACCCAGCGCTGAGCCTTGTTGAACCTCATACAGTTGGCCTCGGCCCATCAATCCAGCCTGTCCAGGTCCTTCTGTAGAGCCTCCCTACCCTTAGGCAGATCAACATCTGCAAACTTGCTGAGGGTGCACGTGATGCCCTCACCCAGATCATTGATAAAGATATCAAACAGAACTGGCCCCAGTACTGAGCCCTAGAAAACATCACTTGTGAAAGGTGGCCAATTGGATTTAATTCCATCATCATTCTTTGGGCCCAGCCATACACTCAGTTTTTTACCCAGCGAAGAGTACACCTGTCCAAGACGTGAGCAACCGTTTTTTCCAGGACAGTGCTGTGGGAAGCCATGGGGAAAGTCAGTGATTTAAAAAAGAAACTAATCTCTGTAAGACAAACCAGTAGAATGCAGAATTTACCATTAGAGTCTGAAAACACTTCCCAGGATAAGGTAGTCACTAACCCATAACCAGCAGAAACTGAATTTCTGCTTGTCTGTCAGTCCTCAGCTCAACCCATGTTATATCCATTGATGCCTATGGACACTCAAAAGTCTTACGTCAAGCTTGGTGAAGTCAATGAGCAGTTCTCCAGATATGTCAAAGGCCATGGAGGTAGAGAGACATCTACGCATTAGGATCTCCAGGCAAGAAGAACTCCTTTGGTGTGTGCTCCATAAGGGAGCATGAGAGTCAACACAAAGAATGGAAAAAGATATTTACTGTCTTGTGCTGTCTTTTTTATACATATATCAGGGCTTATCAGTGCCTTCCTTTCCCCTCCTCCCATCCCCACTAACAAATCAACCCAGATATGTGACAATTTAGTCACAACTTTGATCATTAACTGGAGGAAGAGGGACCAACGTCTACTTTTGGAAAGAGTGGTCCAAAATGGTCAGGTCACCTAGGAGCTGAAGGCTGATATGGTGCAAGTGTAGGAGACAGGGGCTGATTTGCACACTGGCACTGGGAGGATGGAGTGGGGAGCTACCTACCTGAACATCATGACGAGAGATGGCCAGCAGCTCCTGATTCCCTTCTTGACTCTTCAACTGACCTTCCACCCTTAACAATGCAGTGTCTGGACAGAGCTAGAACATAGCTGTTCAAACCCGATTTTGGTTCTCAGCCCAGCCCAGGGTGAATCTTTTGTCATCAGCAAGATTTGCTCTAGATTTACCCCCAAACAGCCAAGATTAGATTTTAGCCCCTGGTTGTTTGGATGGGTGAAGTAGTTAATAGCTGATACACTCAGGCCACTCCTAGATTGTGGTTAATTATTCAGGCAGCCACAAGATTTAGATGACCTGTCTACATTGTACTCATCTTGGAAGGCTTTGCAGTCCTCAGCCTACTGCCTTGTAAAGGCAGAGGTTGGGAACATCTTTTCTTTGGCCCAGATTTTCCCAGGGGCTTTTCCAATGGTTAAATTAGAATTAAATGTTAGTAATATTCCTGCCCACCCATTTATGATTTGATTTATAATGAAGATGAAGGATTTAGTGCACCAGAAAGATTTTTAGCTTCTCAAATTGGCCCTACATCCTTCTGATAAGTCAATTCTCTTGCCACAACATGGAAAAAAAAAAAAAAGGCATGCACTGTCATTCTTGTTTTGTAATATTGTCCATGACCTTAAAAGTCTTTGCTTTATTGTTATTAGCATCTTGCATGATGTAGCAGATGGCACAAAGTGCTTTAGCACCTCAGCACTCCACGCTTCATGGTGACAAACACATCTAACAGGTTGGGCAAGAGAACTAAAATAACAGCAGTTTAGCTGACTCCTGTCCCATCATTTCAGATTTCAGGAATTATTGGTCAGCTGTTCAGCACTTTTATAATAAGCCTGCTTTACTGGGTGCCAAAGGCTTCCAGCCAGTGATTTCCAGTGGAAGGGAACAGTTTGACTAGGAAGATCAGAATCAAAGTCGGGACTCAGTCCAAAATAGAATCATATCTATTTTGAGAATTTGATTTCTAGTTTTAACTAAGGGTATCTTTGGAATGTCAAACAGCCCTGTGGCTTTGTAGCAAGTACAGGAGGCTTTTGATTCATGGGTTGGAGACCTGATCCCCTCCTCTGTGCCATGATGGTGGGATGGCAATTCTTTCAGAGGAGTCATCTGAACATCCTGGGGGAGTCGGTTTTGACTGAGGGGAGAGGGGTTCTGGGATGGTGTCAGGAGGGGGAGGTTGACAAGCCCGTTGTGACTTGCATGGGGAGAGGAAAGTGATTTGTCAGAGCTTTAGTAGAAAGGATAGCTGATAGAGATCCTTTGTGTGGTTAAATACCAGCCCAGCTTTGCCTCAAAGGCGGAGGTATTCCACTTGGGAGGAACCCAACAACGTGAGTAATGTCGTATGACAGTATACGCAAATCATCTGCTTCTGGCATGAATGGTCCTGCAACCCTTGTCAGCAAGTTGCTGCTGTATTTGGAAATGGTCTTACTCATGCCTCCGTGATGCAAAAGATACAACTCCTGGATCCCCCGTCACCCTGTATCCTTACAATGCACAGGGACAGAGGCCAAGGCCATGCCGTACCACTGCCACGTGGGGACGGTTTAAGTGACAAGGGGCACGGAACAGTGGAAGATATGATGCGAGTGCAACAGCATGTGGAAGCAGTGCCGGTGGTGGGAGACTGGAGCTCTGAGGCAGTGCTGCTGTGCCTGTGCCAGCTGTGGCTGGGGTGGATGCACAGGGCAGCCAGATGTTGCTTTTCTTGGGAACGTACCCTCCTTTCCCTCCAGATGTTCCTGCTCACAAGCACGGACAAACCCAGCCCTTACCCTCCAAACAGATCAATATTCCCTGACTTCAATGTTCAGTTCCCAGGGCCCCCTTGCCAGGGTGGCAATTGGGAAATTAGCTGGGTGGATGTTTTGTTTAATAATTAAGATATATATGTATAATAATATGATCAGATCTCAAATAATGAGCTCAGATTTTTTCCCCCTTATTCTTGCTTTCCAGGGAATGCTGGCAGGTTTGGCTCTGTGCATCATACCACAAAAATCTCACTCCTCCAGGAGAGGGCTAATACACGAAGGAGCTTTTTACCAGGCTGATGTATCACACATGCTTTATATATCAGCTTGGATTTCTTTAGTCCAGACAAAAGGATCAAAGACATAGGGAGGGGCAGGGGTTTGGGGGAGCTTTAATTCTTGCAGACACGGAGAGCAGGGCAGGGTAGCATGGCTAGAAAGGCTCAGACATATCCAAAAGTAAAAAATGGTATTTACGAGCTGTGCTCAGACATTGCCTCTGAAGCTTGTAGAGCAGCTGATGTCACTTTCAGCTGACATTTGTAAAACCGAAACACATACAGCACAGTCAGGAGCAGGAAATACAAATTATGGACAAAGGTTTGGTGGATGAAGGACTAGGAAATACATATTGTGTGGTCCATGATGCCTTTTTATAGACATGTCATATTATCTATGAAGCTAAGGCAGGTATTAATCCCAAGGTTGGAATGCTGCTGGGAATGGCAGTAAATTTAAATGCCTTCAACTAAAATGTTCTTCAAAAGGATGCTATTATAGGCTCTGCCAGAGGTGTCCACCTTTCAACAAGCAAACATCTAAGATCCTGACATTCTCCTCCAGCTC
Source organism: Athene cunicularia (assembly GCF_003259725.1). NCBI lineage: Eukaryota > Metazoa > Chordata > Aves > Strigiformes > Strigidae > Athene > Athene cunicularia. The sequence continues at coordinate 1,418,588 of NW_020799095.1, forward strand.
CAAGTCACACTCCACTTGGAGAAATTACCTGTAAAGGAACACCAGTGGTATATATTTAACAGCAGTAGAAAGAAGGATGCCTGTAGGAGGAGCTACCCAATAGTAGTCATTTAAAATTTATTGCAAGTCCCAAATATTTGAGGTTTTTTTTTTCCAAACATGATTTACAAGGTTTTCTATGCTTATTAAATGCTTGTTAGGAAACTGCATGGTGCCTTGTCTTTGAGTTTTGACTAAGAATTATTAACACCCACTCAGTAGGGTTTCACATACTGAGCCCTGGATTTTAAGCCAGTTTAATATATTCATGAGCCTCCAGGAAAAAAACAGGCCTGCAGCCCGCTGTCAGCTAAGCTGGGGGCAAATGGATACTATCCCACTGATATACATGCTCATCTCCTGTAACTGTGCTCCAGTGAGGAGAGTCTTCTGCCTGGCCTCTCAGAAACCCAAAGAAACAGCTTTTTATGATGAGGTATGGTGTGTGGATGAAAAGCTCAGCAATGCACAGTTTCCCCCAAGCTAACAATGATGTGACATTGTCAACAGGGTTTGGAACAAGCCACTTCATTTCTTTTCAATGCAGTTGATTAGTAGCATCCCTCCTACCGCCAAAATAACCAGTCATCTGTTAGATGGGAGTCAATACCTTTGTACAGCAAAGGGCTGTACTGCATGGATGCACAAGCTCACCACTGTGTTAGGTCAGGCCTCTCTGGAATTTTTTTCTCTGGCTGATATAGGCACCCACACCTCCAAAACTGTCATCGAATCAATCATAATGGATGCCCCCAAAGGTGGAAAGCCTAGGCTAAGTCATGGCTAGCATTCAGTGGGGACCTGTCCTGTCATATGCTCAACAGTACTGAAGGACACCCTGCAGAAGGTCACAGGGTTGCCAAGGGGGTGTATTATAGCCTTTGGTCTCAGGATCTATTCATTCTCTGTCCCTGAGAGTAATAGTCTCTTTCCATGCCAAATGGCCACATTCCGCCTGCTGGGCCACGCTTGATCTAGACAGGATAAGAAATGACAGCACACATCTGGAAAAATCCTACAGATCTCTTGACCTTTGGGCTGTAGGAATGGCTGCTGGCTTCTGATGCAGAACTGCCTCCTCCTGCTCCCCCATCCCCTCACAGAACAGACATATGTATAGTTTTCATATGTGCCTGCTTTTACTGGGGACATGAAGCTCACTGCAGCCCACATGAGACTTGCCAAGTCCAAGAAGACAAAAGTCAGACTTTTGTTATGGTGTGGAAAGAGGGGCAGGAGGTCCCGCTCTACCTCATCCCCATCAATCCAACACAGATTTTACTGTTCCTTGATGATATATTTTCACTGCAGGAATAGCTGGAGAGTAGGGCTCAGATTTTGGTTTGCTCTGCCACCGCCTGGGTTGGCAGGAGGTGTTGCTAAGCAGTCATTGTGAGTGTTTGTATACGCTCAGCACCAGGCTACCATGAACAGTTAGGAAAGATCCACCCTGGAGGTGGTGTTCTCACCACCACGCGGTGACTCCCTGAGCAGTTTTCCACAGGTGCAGGGAAGCTGCCACTCTTTGCAAACATTGATCTGGTTTTGGTTGGGTTTTTTTGTTTGTTTTAACAGTGCCAATATTTTTGTTGCTCTTATAGCCTATTTTATAGTGAAAGGCGGGTATGATATCAGCAGGGATAGTGGAAGCCCTGCTTGGAGTAAAAAAGAGAAGGAGCTGTGCTGTGAAGTGCTACAACATCACTACACAAATTCATTTACAGCTTCACCCAGGGACAGGGAGTGTGCATGTAGTAACTTTATCCCTGCCATTTTTTTTTTTTTTTAAATTGGGAGCGGATGCAAACATAGCACCTCTCTTGGGTGCTTTCAGGATGGAAGAAACCAAGCACCCTCAGCTCCTCCAAATCCGACTCAACTGTTGCTTTGCAGGGGTGTCTCACAAGATCATGAAAATCATAATACAGCTGCCTTTAGAGGCTGACTGAATCTGAACTGGGAGATGGGAAGGGATTCTTAAAACAGAGGCTCCTGGACCCACGACAAGACTGAGTGTGAGAGCAGTTCAAGGGAAGTCTTAACCAGTAGGAGGCCAGAACAACAGTCCTAGTGCTGTATCCTGATCTTGCTTCAGTGGATTTACAGCTGGTTCCTTTCCTGGAATGAAAAGATTAGAATCGCTGGAGCTGTGTGTGCGTCTTCCAGTGAGGAGAACTAGGTATGCAGCAGCTGTAAAAATAAAAAGCCCTCTCAGGCCATCATAGTAAAAAGGTTTGGAAACTGTTGAAAGTGGGGTGGGGTGGGAAAATCCTCAAATTTCCTACTTTTTTTTTTTTTTTTTAAATTATTATTATTATTCTGAATTTTAGCATGTCAGGTTTGAACTTAGTTTGAAAGAAAAGAAAGAAATTTTCATGAAATTAGAGGGAGCCTGAAGATTTAAAAAAAAATAAAAATAAAGGTTTCAAGACTTATTTGAAAACTCATAAAAAAATCTGTTTGGTTTTGTCTCATTTGTCCTGTTGCTGCCTTTCCCCAAACCACGGCTGATATTGGAGATCCCAGTTGCAAAATATCAAGAATACAAAACCTGATGAGAGGCATTTTAGAGCAACTTGACAAGATTAGACTGTGCTTAGTTATGCAGTTAATTCAACTTATGCTCATTCTTTGGACTTCAGCTGAAGACTATAGGAATCAAGACCAGAGATTTGCCTGTGACAACGAACTTGGGATTTCCACTGAAGCATCAGTTACTGAAAGAAACACAGCAGAACAGAAGACAGATAAGAAAAACAGTGGCTTAACTGAGTCTAGCAAAAAGATTATATTAAGAACTGGAAAAGTGAATCTCATCTGTTTCTTTGGATAAAACTTTGTGTAAAATGAATTGCACAGAATAGCAA
>NW_020799095.1:1421543-1443222 GCF_003259725.1 Athene cunicularia
GCAGAACTGCCTCCTCCTGCTCCCCCATCCCCTCACAGAACAGACATATGTATAGTTTTCATATGTGCCTGCTTTTACTGGGGACATGAAGCTCACTGCAGCCCACATGAGACTTGCCAAGTCCAAGAAGACAAAAGTCAGACTTTTGTTATGGTGTGGAAAGAGGGGCAGGAGGTCCCGCTCTACCTCATCCCCATCAATCCAACACAGATTTTACTGTTCCTTGATGATATATATTTCACTGCAGGAATAGCTGGAGAGTAGGGCTCAGATTTTGGTTTGCTCTGCCACCGCCTGGGTTGGCAGGAGGTGTTGCTAAGCAGTCATTGTGAGTGTTTGTATACGCTCAGCACCAGGCTACCATGAACAGTTAGGAAAGATCCACCCTGGAGGTGGTGTTCTCACCACCACGCGGTGACTCCCTGAGCAGTTTTCCACAGGTGCAGGGAAGCTGCCACTCTTTGCAAACATTGATCTGGTTTTGTTTTTTTTTTTTTTTTTTAAATTATTATTATTATTCTGAATTTTAGCATGTCAGGTTTGAACTTAGTTTGAAAGAAAAGAAAGAAATTTTCATGAAATTAGAGGGAGCCTGAAGATTTAAAAAAAAATAAAAATAAAGGTTTCAAGACTTATTTGAAAACTCATAAAAAAATCTGTTTGGTTTTGTCTCATTTGTCCTGTTGCTGCCTTTCCCCAAACCACGGCTGATATTGGAGATCCCAGTTGCAAAATATCAAGAATACAAAACCTGATGAGAGGCATTTTAGAGCAACTTGACAAGATTAGACTGTGCTTAGTTATGCAGTTAATTCAACTTATGCTCATTCTTTGGACTTCAGCTGAAGACTATAGGAATCAAGACCAGAGATTTGCCTGTGACAACGAACTTGGGATTTCCACTGAAGCATCAGTTACTGAAAGAAACACAGCAGAACAGAAGACAGATAAGAAAAACAGTGGCTTAACTGAGTCTAGCAAAAAGATTATATTAAGAACTGGAAAAGTGAATCTCATCTGTTTCTTCGGATAAAACTTTGTGTAAAATGAATTGCACAGAATAGCAAATGGTTGTTCTGCTCTTCAGTCCATATTTCTGCAAAACTTCTATTCACTTCATTAACCTAGAGATCTCATAAAAGATGAAGTTTAACATTATGCCGGAGTGAAATTAGAGTGGAAACACTCCCGTTTGCTCTCTCTTTTCTCTGACATCACCTGGACTGTGGGACCAGTTCAGAAAAGCTTTCATCTCTCAGTGTTGGCATTTGTGAGAGATGGTACTGGGAGCTATCAGAGCCCTTTTTCTTTCTCTCCTATATGGGTCTGGTCAACTGGTAACCCAGCACCACCAGATTTTCTTCCTTTCCTCCAGCCCTGAACTGGCTGCAGATACCATCTTCTGTCACTGGCATGGGCAGGAGAAGGAGAGGCTCTATCTGGGGACATTCACAGCCCATGGTGCAGGTAGCGTTAGCTCCATGCAATGGGATTGTGCCTTGATAGCACTGCCAAACAATGTAGATCCTCTTAGGACAACCATAGCACTGAGTTCTTTAGATGATGTCAGTTATTAGTAGGGTATTTGTCTGATGGAGGAAAGCTTGATGTTTCTGGATGTGAGAGCCCTCCACCTAACTGCAGATGCTTAATTCCCAGCTTTTGTGTTCTCTCGTCCATCTCTGATTCTACAACCAGGCTGAAACTACAGGGAAAATAGGGTGGACTGAAAATGACTGCTTCCTAGGGACCATTTTATTACAGAAATACACCTTTTGCCTATCAATAAGTTAAATCTGTTAATGTCTTTACTCATTGAACCAAAATTTTTAATTGCAAACTTATTGGCTCATTTATTCTGCCTAATTTTGGGTCCCTTGGTCTTCACCTACCTCTTTGTTTATCTCGAGGCATCCCCCTTAGCTCAGGTGCCCATGGTCTGTCCTTCCAGAAAGGTCCTTTTCAGTTCCGAGCCCTTTGAGGCTCCACGTGGGTAAGAGGGCAGCACGTTACACACTTGGTTCCTCTCATGTTTTTTTTTTTTAATTTGTTTTCTGGACATATCTTGGCTGAAACTACAGATCTAGAATGTGTTCTGCTTCTTAAGCAGTGGCAAGTGCCATCTGCTACACAAGAAAGCACAAAAAACTGCCAGTCAAAAATTATGGAAAGCTGCACTTGGAAAGTTCAAAAAAAAAAAAAAAAAAAAAAAAAAAAAAAATCAGTCTATTCTGAGTTTCCATGCCCTCTGAAAAGCACGTGTTAAAATTCCTTATTAATCTTCTTACAAGGTCATTATTGATCAACATATATTTTAAGTACATAAGGACAATACTAGGATGTGTAGAATTATTTGTTGCGTAAAGACTTTTATTCCCCTTAACAACTTTTCACAGCCCCTCACAGAATTTGTTGAGCAACCCCTGAGATTAGAGGCTGTTTTGGACTCGGTCCTAGAAAACATGCCAAGTATGATAAATAAAATAAAACATCTGGAGTTCTAGCCATCAGAATATCATCAGATACCCACAGATTCTGAGGGAATGTTATGTATGAAAGGTAATAATCTGAAGTATTGTGCTTTTCATAAAACATAACTCTCTGAAAGAATGTAGAATGAGACAAAAAAATAATGTTGATCTGAGTTGATTGTCTAGAAAATTTACTATGGAAAATCATGAGGTCCGTAATGAATAGTTGGATTGCTTTAACAAGCGTCTGTGCCAATAAAATCTAAACATATATTTAAAAAACAAAGATAACAGAAGTCAATCTTGCTAAGCAGAGATGCAAGGAACAATGCGGAGGATAAACACAGTTGAAAGGGGAAAAAAGGCAAATAAGGTTCTAATTAGTGGGAGGGACTGAATAGATTACACAAAGAAGATAAAAGCAAGGAAACTTAATTGGAAACACAGCAATGTAGTATCAAACAGTCCAAAGTATGTTATCTAGTATAAATGGGTTTTCAGCCCTTTCCACAGGCAAGTGGTGAGTAAAAGGGTTTATGCTCTTAAGGTTAGGAGACAGGAAGCAGAAGAAAAAATATTAATCATGACTAAAATGCCCACTTCCCAAATTGAGTAACAGGCATATACAACCCTTTCCCCATGACGAAGACTGCAATTTCAGTCTTAGCCCTCATGGAACTACCTGAGCATGGGCTGGTGTTAAATGTTCAAGGAATTCAACAGAGACGTGCTGTTTCTTCATGTCTTTCCGTGCCAATGGAAATAGAAACCCAGGTTCAGCCTGACCGCTGCAACCATGTCATCTCCATGTGGTAGCCCATGTGGAAAGAGTATTTCTCTGAATTTGGCTGACCCACTGAAAATTCTAACTGTCCTCTCACTCCCTATCTAGAAAATAGTGTAGTAGGTGCTTCTTACGAGGTTAAAATGGTTGGAGAAAGACCTTATGTTCAATTCAGCATGAATAGACACCTAATCAAGGTCTTTGGTGCTCCCTTTGGGACTAAACTCTAAATCCAGATTCTGAGGAAGGATGGACAACTAAAGGAGGAAGAAATCACACTCCTGAGTTGATGGTGTCTGTATCTGTTTTATGTGCTGTAGCCAGGGGCTGGAATATGGCCATTTGTTCTCCATGTGCGAGCATTCTTACTAAAAAAAACCCCAAAGCAATCCTCAGTACTGTGTGGAGTTATCCGTCTTGGTGTCCTTGTTGTCATCCTCGGGATTAAATGCACAAGAAAAGTGGCCCATTTTTTCCCAAACCCTTTGTATTTAAAAACAAAGGAAGAGATTGGATCTAAGAAAACGCTCTGTGGTTAATAACCTAGCGGCTGCCTTTCATCACTTTCTGCCTCTATGGATTATAGTTTTTTGGAATTAATGCCCCAGCTTTGTGAACCCTTGTTAGTGAGAGGTTGGTTATGTGGGGTTCAGCAGTCCCTGCAAGCGAGCTGCTTTGGTTGGGTACCTGATTCACACAGCAGCGGTTCCTGTTCTTTGAAGTGACATGCGCAGCTTTTTGCAAGTTGCTTTGTAGAAGGAAGATCACTTTTGCAAATAACTTTCTGCAGCATTGGTTTGAGTGCCAGGCATTGCTCAGCAAATTCACCCCTTGCAGAGAACTCAAGGGTGCCTCACTGCAGTTGTATAGATTTGGCTGCTCCCTTTTCAAGAAGCAGACTTACCAGGCAGTGCCAACTCCTCTAGAATTTAAAACACAGGCATATTTGTGGTCATTTCTACTTCTTATTTTGTAAGGCTTTTCTCAGCAGTACTTGGAACATGTTGGCTTCGTAGATTTCTGGCAGAAGATTGTATTGCTGCAATCCCTTCTATTAACAAAGCGTCTGTCTGTCTGTCTGTCTATCTATCATCCATCCATCTATCTATCTATCTATCTATCTATCTATCTATCTATCTATCTATCTATCTATCTATCTATCTATCTATCTATCTATCTAATCTATCTATCTATCTATTCAATCTTTAAGCAAGCTCAGTTATGTCTGGAGTGGGAAATCTGCCTTTCCTTCTCTGAGATCACCCATCCCGTCCCTCAGAAGCGGCTGCCTTGGTTTTGCAGATTTTGCTGTTTATTTTAGTAAACGAGACTACTGGAACATCTTTGCTTGTCAGTCCCCTTCAACCTGCTGCTATAGACAGCTAATTTCGCTCTTGATAGACTCTGCCCTGCATTTCTGATCTTTTAAAAAGGAAAATACATTACAAATGTTGAGCCTGGCCTTTTCCTATTCCTAGCAAAAGTATCACAAATGCTTTTTGCTCTTTCCACTCCCTTCCTTTTTTTAATTTTTTTTTCTTTTCTAAATCTCGATGACTGAACAGATATAAAAAGACAGTTCTAGCCTTCCCTAGTGACTAGTGTTTTTAAGAGTCAGTCCATAATTAAAATTTGCCAACATTGTTCACAGCATCTTCGATGGTGTAAAGAGATCAGGCACATCTGATTAACAATGTACAAATAATGTTTCACAACCTTGTCTCTTGTCCTGTGAGCTTGACTGCACTAAGTGAATTGACCCCTCAAGTAGTGACCAAGAAAACAATAAGCCAACAGTGAAATATCTCGCAAAATAATGAGAGGAAAGATGGCTTCAGAGAATGAATGCTGTCTTGTCTTAGTATGTGGTAAACTTTTGAGGTTATTGCTGGTGGCCAGATATAAAATGCAGGTCTGCTGTACATTGTCTCGATAAATTTTAAGCAGGGGACCATGCTGTGGTTGAGGTTTGCATCTCAGATATGGAGTGATAGAGTAGGAGAAAAATTTGGCAGAGAAGCCAAAGGTCAGGAATGGCGGTGCAGACACAAATTGAAAGTTTTGAGGAAGGACAAAGGTTATGAAGTTAGAAATGGGATCAGACAGCAAGGCTCAAATGCAGCAGTTGGAGTGACTCATCCATGTACAGTTGTTCCTTGCAGAACTGGGTTGGGGTTTGTCCCCTCGGGGTTCAGTCTCACCAAGCTGAGCTTTGCTGGACTACTGATGAGAGCTAGCTTGGTTTGTCAGGCTCCCTGCCAGATTATTGCACATGTGAGTCTCAGTCTCCTGTGGTGACTGTTTCCCTTTTCTCCACACTTCCAAGGCAACATTTCCTCTGAAAGCCATACCATATCATAGGCGAATTCAGGTCAGAGGAGTCTGCAGGTCACCAATCTCTTGCTCAAAGCAGGGTCAGAGATGCAGACAACCCACTGCTAGTGAGAGGTTGGATGAGATGAGCTCAGTGCTTGGAAAAGGGCAATGAACCTTCTTTAGCAGCTGACATGAAGGACAACCTTTCATGAACCAAGCGGGATGACATTTTGCTTTTCATCCTCAACCCTGTGACAAATGATGATGTCAATCTGGCAGCATTCCTGTTTTGGCCAGTAGACCCTTTCAACCACTGAAAAGGCCACTGATTTCAGAATGACCCAAAGTTGTAAAGCCCAACCCTTGTTCCTCTGGTTTCATGGATTAATCTGAATTGTATGTCATTCCTCATTTACAGAGACCAAAATAAAAGATGGAACTCTGCAAGCAGAATGAAAGACCTAGAGATACATTAAAGAACAAAGAGTAAGCGCTGAAGACAACACTGTGGCAGCCTGGCTGCTACAGAAAGTATTTTCAAGGTCTTCACTGCCACTGCATTGTTTTTGATGTTTCAGTACACCATCTAAAGTGTGGCAATGCCAATATCCTCATTCTACAAGTGGAAACTGGGGGTGGTATAAAGGAAAAGAGTAGTGTTCATTTCATTCAATACTAGCAACCTAAAATTTGATATCTTGACTAAGTTGGGCTGTTTTCTACTTCTTCTGGAGTAGCTGAAGTTAGATATGCATATTTAAAGAGCAAATCAACTGATTTGACAGGAACCTGTCCTAAATGAATCTTTGTCATGGATCAGTCTGATGTTTCGAACTGAAATGGAAGAGGGATGATGCAAAATGAGCTTTGTTTCAGAACATTGCCTCTGATTTGAAAGACCTGTCTGACTTGTAATTCCTTTTTCAACATTGAAGATAATTCCTTTTTCAACATTGAAGAAATAATGCATTCAGTAATAACAACTACATAAAACTCCGAATTAGTTTATTAGTTAATTAGTCCTTGGACACCCTAGATTCTGATATAACCCCATTTTCCAATAAAAAAACCTTTGAAGCCTGAGATTTCTGTTCACTGATCTTGATCACAGGCTTCTCACTGGGGGCAGATGAGACTGCAGAACAGTTTACCAGACTTAGCAATTATGGGTTCCCACTTGGTGATTTTTCTACCTTCCTTAACTCCTCTTGACATCCAGACCTGGTTGTACCAGATCTACAAAGCTGCCACATCGTCAAGATAACTTTGTAGACAGCTCCTCTAAGGATTACTGGGTCATCAGCTGTTTTTCATCTCATCTAGCTTTTTTTTTTTTTTTTTTTTTTTTTTTTTTTTTTTTTTTTTTCCCCTGTGCTTTTGTTTAGATCCAGAAAAATCAATAAATATCCCAGCAAAAAGCATTCCTGGAAGGTTAGGGTGCATGGAGCCACATTAGTCATTAAAAGTGTCTGCAGGGCACAGTTCCCAGTCAGTAGACATGGGGGTGGGATTTCTCTCATTTTAATATCAGATGTCTGCAAATTATTTAAGTCTGTGCTAGTCACAAAATTCTCCCTTTATAGTGAAGGCAGCCTCCAGACACCCGTTCACTCCCTGGCCTTCAGGTTCAATTTTATTAAAGACCTCTATTTAAAAGAAAAAAGCAAAACCAAAACAAACCAAACCAAAACAAAAAAAAAGAAATCAACCAAACTCTCAAATGGGTCCTCCTTTGCATCAGGACAGGTAGAATTTGAAGACTGCCAGACAGTACTGTCTCTGAGTATCTTAGGGATTTTGTAAGTTTATTTTACTTACATCTGTTCTCTCCTCTCATAGGTTTTTCTCACCAGGGACAGTCAACCCCAACCCATTGCAGCTGACTTAAAACCCTGCAAGTCAAATAAAGAGCAGCTAAATTTTCAGCAAGGTAGGGTCAGTTCCAGTTTCATTCAAAATGTAAAGCCAGGTGCTTTAAATGCACTTTGCAAGAGGGGGTTAAGTTACAATAATAAACTTACTTGCACTGGCACTAGCTCCTGTAGAAGGAGAAAAAGAAAAATTATGCTCATCCAATTCTATACAGCTTGGCAGGAGATGGAAAAAGCAGAATAGGGTTTCTAGGAAAGCTCAAGGAAAGTCACTTTTTTTTTTTTTTTTTTTTTTTTTTTTTTTTCCTGGATTCTCACAAAACCACACAGACCAGGAGGGATTTACTTCAGTGTCTGCCACAGTACGCTGTAATGAACACTGGTCCAAAAAGAAGCTTTTTACAGATGATGTTGTATGTGCTAAGCATTTCTGTGGCACTGTTCAATCAGATGAGAAAGTAAGTCCTGAAGTGCAAAGAGCACCAAAATGCTCCTATAAGCTTCAGCCATGTAGAAAGCCAGACTACAGTTCATGCAAATCTCTGTCTATAGTGGTAGTTAAACTATGTCCTTAAAACAAGAGTCAAGCCTCTGCCTGTCCCTTGTGAAGTTAGTCACTTGGACAGGAACAGCTCTGCTTGGTTTGGAGGTGTGAAACCCATCCCGTTCCCCTTCGTCTCTCAGGCTCTTCTCTTCCTGCAATGTCTCTGGACCTTCTCCAGGTGTGCATGGTCTTGGTCCTGGTTGTCCAGAAGCACTCGTCCAGTTCTCTGCTCCTGCTTGTCAATGTGTTTTGGTGCACACTAGTAAAGAGGGCTGGGATGCTGGCAGGGCTTTGCTTCCTTTCCCTGAGTGTTGCTGGCTGATACGGCTCTCTCTGGTACAGGCATCTGAAAACTCTGGTCCTTTGGAATAGGTGAAAGCAAAGGGGACAAGGATTTCTTGAGCTTTTTTTCCTTCATGACCCCATCAGCAAAACCAGAAACTCATGGAGAGTTCATTTATGGATGTTCGATATTTGGAAAGAAGTACAACGCAAATAAAAAAGTAAATGCTGGTGTTTAAAATTAAAGATTGCTTTACAGAAAAATAAAAAGTGATCAGTGTTTTAGGGGTGAAAAAATCCTCTGTAACTTTAGTTCGCTAACAAGGTACAAAGAAAACTTTGGGAAAACTGTAGATGTAACTTCATCATCAGCGCAGGTTTAGGGCTTTAGGAGCACCGCAGTGGAATGGGGACTTTCACTATCTCATCACTAATATAAAATGTCAGGATAGTATTAGTACTACCTCCTATAATTTATATTAGATAAGCATGCCTATCTACTGCTAAAATAACAATCTCTAATTGGATATATGATAAAATATATACTTCTTTGCTGCTTTGGTCAAGCTGGCTTTCTGATCTCTGCCAGGGAAATACTTAATATTTTCCTTAAAGATGTGTTTGCTGACCAGTTATTTATTTCACTTAATTTCAGCTTTATATTTTATTTTATTTAAGTTTTATCTAACATTTACTACTACCAATGGTCCATCTCACCATTTAATGGAGCCCTCTGATGGATCGTGCTTTCAAAATAGTTAATGAGTGGGAAATCTGTGGCAAACTCTAACTCTGAACAGCCATCAGTTTGAACACTTCAGGAGATTTTCTACATTTGAAAGAAAAAGGCCATATTGGGCAGGGTTTGAGGAAGAGGAAAAGCAGCATATCTTGAGTTCTGCAACCAAGATGACATGACTATACAGAACTCCAGAGACTTATGGTTTAAGTACCTGTCTAACACAAGCTACACTGGCAGCAAAAGAAGAAAGCTCCCAAATCTGTCCAAACGAGCTTTGCAGTGTTCGTTTTGACACATGGAAGAGGGGAAAACAACTGTGTCACAGAAATTTTACAGGTTTCAAGAAAGATAATTATTTGGCCAAAAGACTACTCCACCAAACAAATTTTCCTGGGGAATGGGGGTAGAGGACTGTGAAAGATTTAGTAAGTTGTCATGTTGTCAGATGAACTGTAATTTGACCACAAGTACATTGCAATGCAAATTGCTAATTTGCTTAAGTCATCTTCAGAGCCCATTTACAGGGATCTCAGCACAGAAAGAGCACACAGTTCCCTAAATATAGATGCCTAGTGATATTCGAAGGTCACGAAAGTCTAAGACATCCACATAGGGCTGGTGGATACCAGACAGGTCTTGCAGAAGACTCATGGTCCTCCAGATGCTGGAGACCAGCTGGAATACTCTAAAGCATCTCAGATGGCAGGGGACACCGACGTTTAGACAGTTGAATAATGACCCTTAATCACCATGACCAGCTTGGAGGAAAGGGGAATGACTCTGCATTTAAAAGGCTGAAAGCTTTCAAATTGCTCCAACATACGCTTACGAGAGTCTGATCATACCCTCAATCCAGCTCCCATCCCAGCTGGGAAAACAAACCAGTAATCACAGTATTTGCTGCGTTGGGTTTTCATGGCAAAGTTTTGGTAGTGGGGGGCTCTGGTGAGAAGCTCCTGGAAGCTTCCCCAAGTCCAAGAGAGCCTTAGCCAGCTGTTTGCAAGATGGACCAACAGCTGACCAAGAGCAAGACTATCCCAATGATGGTAACATCTCTGCGATAGCATATTTAAGAAAGGGGGGAAAAAACCTGTGAGAGGGCAATTGCAGGTGGAGAGAGGAGTGAGAATATGTGAGAGAAATAACTCCAGCTGCCAAGGTCAGTGAAGAAGAAGGGGAGGAAGTCCTTCAGACGCCAGAGCAGATATTGCCCTGCAGCCCATGGTGAAGACCATGGTGAGGCAGGCTGTCCCCCTGCAGCCCATGGAGGTCCACAGTGGAGCAGATATCCACCTGTATGGAGGACATCATGCCAGAGCGGGCGGATGCCCACAGGAGGTTGTGACCCCCTGGGAAACCCATGCTGGAGAAGGCTCCTGGTAGTACCTCTGGCCCCATGGAGAAAGGAGCCCATGCTGGAGCAGGTTTGCTGGCAGGACTTGTGACTCTGTGGAGGACTCACGCGGGAGCAGTCTGTTCCTGAAGGAACCCATATTCATGCAGAACTGCAGCCCATGGGAAGGACTCACTCTGGAGAAATTTGTGGAGGATTGTCTCCCATGGGAGGGACCCCACGCTGGAGCAGGAGAAGAGTGTGAGGAGTCCTCCTCCTGAGTTAGAAGGAGTGGCAGAAACAACAGGTGATGAACTGACTGCAACACCCATCCCCTGGCCCCTGCACTGCTGGGTGGGAGGAGGTAGAGAAATTGAGACTAAAGTTAATCCCAGGAAGAAGGGAGGGGTGGGGGGAAGGTGTTTTAAGATTTATTTGATTTCTCATTACTTTACTCTGACTTGATTTGCTATAAATTAAGTTACTTTTCCCAAGTTGAGTCTGTTTTGCCCATGGAAGTAACTGGTGAATGATCTCTCCCTGTCCTTATCTGCATCCACAAGCCTTTTGGTTACATTCTCTCTCCCTTGTCCAGTTGAGGATGGGGGTGACAGAGTGGCTTTGGTGGGCAGCTGGCATCCAGCCAAGGGCAACCTACCACAGCTTACTTGCATATTCCATATAATGAAGAAAAAAAACAAATGAGGCCACATGGGTACAACCAGAATGGGGAAATCCAAGGACTTTTGTCCCAGTCTTTATCTGGAGAGCTTTTAATGTATATCTCACTCTGAAAGACAAGGAATTATGAGGAAATCTCAGGTTTCTTTTTTAAAAGAAAATAATGTAACAGTCCTCAGAAGTGCAGAAGAAACCTTAGAAAGGCAAGATGGAAAAAATTCCAGTATGAGAAGGCAACTAAAAAGAGCCTACATTTATTTTTGTAAAAGTCTGATGAAGTTTAAGTCGATAATATGCTTGGGATGGGAGGGGGGAAGGCAAAGAGAGGGCTGACTCATGTTTTTTGAATGCTTGGGGTTAGCACCAGTGTGTTTGGCAAATTCTTGTGTGTACTTAATATGTGTGAAGGAAATTATAATTGGTGCATAGATGATCTGTTAACTAAAAATAGGGCTAAAGCTGTAAAAATGTTTGCAACATAAAATTTCTCCAACTCTTCATCATTCTTTAGTGCTTTTCTCAAAACACATTGCTAACTATGGGGGTCTCTAAACACCTCTCCATGGTAATTTATTTGAGAGATGATGGCAATGCTGAAGATGCATTTCAGCACATTAGGCAAGATCTGCAAAGGCAGTTAAACCAGATGAGGACCTACCAAGCTAACTGAGCAACTCCTTCTCAATCACAACACTGAATTACCTCACTGACTTCAATGCCTTTATCCTCCCAGCACCTCTTGTTGGGTTAGAAACTTGCTCTGGTCCTGTATTTGGGAGTGAAGGTGGCTGGCTGTCTGAGCAGTCTGTCCCTGTGGTTGAAAATGTCCCCAAGGCAAGGAACTCATCCCAGGATTTTCTAATAACCTTATTAATATTCAGCTCTAATTTTTAATGTTGTCTCTATATTTTGAACATCTTCCTGCCCGTGACATTGTCTTGGCCACTTCTTCTGAGACAGTAGCAAAAACCTGCTGGGACACGCACTTTCCATGCACCTCAAACAGGAATGTTCCCAAATTTCCTCAGCAAATTTATCATGTATCTTGAGTACATGCAGGGAAAATCTCAGGCTGAACCTGGAATTGATCGGAAGTCCAGTTGAAGTTGGTGGAAAAAAATCCTCTCTTGACCTTCATGAGCTTTGGCCGGTATCCAGCTTCATGATATTCACACCTCCTTAATGCAACCTCTGGCACTTGAGTCATGTAAAGCTGGGTAGGGGAAAACGTCAGGTAATGCAGCGTAAGCAGCCACCCTGGAGGAGACAAGCTGGCTGGCTATTCTCAGCTCTGCTGTGGTTGTTTATGAAGTGCTCCTTCCCCGAGTGCATCCAAACTGAGCAGCAGCTTTTGCTCTGCCTGCAACCGGAGACTGCAGAACATGAGCTGCCACCAACACCTCACCATTGACCTCAGCTCTGCTCGCCTCTCTCTCATCTACACAAGGTCTGCCCCCTCTCACTCTCCCTCCTTTCTTTCTCTCCCCAGTCCCATGACAGCACCATGGCTGGCTCAAAAAATCTGTCAGCTGGAGTTCCTACTCCCTGAAATTATAGATGATGGTCTGCAAAATGGTGGAGACCTGCTCAGTATTCTCTCTCTGTCACTCTTCATTTGCCCTTTATTAATAGGTGGATGAACTTCAACAAATCCTGCAAATTCCTCTGCTTTCCTCTTTTGCTTTCCCACCTCATCTCTCTTCTGTTGCTCTGCACCATTCACCTCTCAAACCACCCCTTTCTTCCCCTTCCAGCCCAAGTCCAAAAGCAAGAGTAAAAACAATGTCCTTTCCCCAGGCTATTAACCAGCCATATAAGCTTAAGCCTTGTTCACAGCATGCAACCAGAAGTGAGAAAGTATATGTGTGCACACACATGTGCAAAACCACAGCCTTCACATCAAGGTTTGAAGCTTGTTGCAGAAGGGGTGGAGAGCTTGGGAGGAAATCTGTCTGGAAATGGGAGCAAACTGCAGGTTTTTAGTTAATTTAATTTTTTTTATTTCCATCTCTACCACAGCTCTCTGCATTCAGCAATGGATTTTTTTCCTTTAGGGATCAGAGTGCTGCTGCTCACAGGCACTAGATTGAATTACATGTCACATCTCTGCTTGGTGTGAAATCAACATCGACGTGGGTCCATATGAGCTGACAAGTCAGTTTTTACTTATTTGGGTAATTATATGTCTGTTCACTCCTCCTATTACCAGGGGATGCTTAGCATGGTTTGGTTTGAACAGACCTAGGTGGCTGATGTCAAAAAATAGATGCGTAATTTGGAGGAGAGGAGTTGGGATGGTAGTTGAACCACCAGCCTTATGGAGGATTTATCACAGCAGTCTGGGAAGCCAGTGTCCAGCAGTCCTGGCATAGTTGTTTTCTTGAAGTTGGATATCACGGTAAACAGCAAAGTCTGTCTTTGATGGATCCAGTAGATTGTTTGTTATGACCCTCAGGTTACATTTATGCTTATACTCTAGCATAGGGACAAGTTGTGAAGGAACAACTTCTGCATACACTGATACACATTTACCCTTCAGAACTGCTTGGCTGCATGGAAACAGGCTCCTGGAAATCTTTCCTTTCCATGCTAACTCCTAAACAGCACCCAGGAGTTGCTTGCAAGTTTGCTATTTCATCTGGGCTAGTATGGTCACTGTTAACAAACGGCCAAGTCCCAGCATCCAGAGACAGTCCTATAACTCCTTCTTTTGCTGCTAGTGGAAGTCTAAGATACTAGTTAGCAAAAGTAAAGCTTTGTGTAAATGATAGTTCCCTCAGTAAAAGTTGTGACTTTTTAATATTCAGTACTAACTGAACAGACTTAAAGATAAGGGCTTTAGACTGAGAATAAATGGACAGTTTATTAGATAAAAAATGTAGTTTATTAGATAGAAAATGTCAGCTGGGGAGTTCTCACATTAGGGTCTTATGTTTGGTCCAGTTTTTCAAGAAGTAAGGTCACCATTCGCTACTCGCTGTGCATTTGACTTACACAAAATAAGATTTTGTCTTAAAGAGGAAAGAAATATCACCCAGCTATCAACATCAGGACCAGCATCACTGGAGGCAGGACTTCAAAGGTCTGTGCTCCTCTTTATAATGGTTAGGCAAAGATGGACTTCTTTTGACATATCCCCGTGATTAGAGCTAAAAAGACAAGTTTCACTGGTGGTGACCGGGGTTGTTGCTCACTTTTCCTGCTGGAGGAACTTTAACTCCTGGTCTGTCAGCCAGATTCACCCAGATTGTGGCTATCAGGATTCTCCTGGATTGTTGGGCTGGTGGTGGAGTCTGGTCAACTTTAAAATAAATATTGCACTTGTTCTCTGGAGATGGTCCTTGGAGGGAGAACCCTGATGTCTCTAGTTGGAGATCACCGAATGACAGACTTGTCCGAGAGTCTTAGGAGACAAGCTACTGTCAGCTGCACTAGTGGAATGTGAGGAGGCATGTCCTTTCTCTGGAAAGAAAACATACAGCAAACACCCTGGATATTTTCTTTTTTCTGTTTCTTTCCAGATTTGTGAGTGTGGGAGTGTCACATGTGGGCCAGTTCAGGCCACGTGCCCCAGAACAGCAGAAAAAACAAAACAAAAACCCTAAGGAACTCAGTACAGTGGAGTTGTCCTGGCTTCAGTAACCTGCAGCAGCAGGTGGGCAATGTTAACTGGGCTTGGCCATCTTCAGCTCCTTTGAACGTTTACTGGTAGAAGATGATCAGAGGTGATGTTTGTGTTACAGGGGAGCACTGTTTCTGGTTTGGGAGACTAGTCATTAATTAAGAGCAGGTGTTGGTTGTCTAGACAACTATGGGGGTTAGTCAGAAAAAAAGTGGACTTTCAGGTGATTATTGGCAAAAGGTTGGGTATGACCCACTTAATAACCTTCCTTTTATTTTGTTTTAATCTGCAATGTTTTTTTTTTTTTTTTTTTTTTTTTTTTTTTTTTTTCCCAGTGAGTCAATGAATAATTTTATAAATCTTCACGATTCACCTTGATATTCCATCATGAAATGCAGATCAGACCAGTATCTCGTAGATTTTTACTCCATTTGAGCTTTCAAACAGAAATATGACATGTTAGACTGATCTTATCTGCCTAATTAGGAGTTTTTCTGGGAAGGAAGGAAATGTCTGGCATTGATGTGCTTAGAATGAAGCTAGTGAACTCACGCTCATTTTCCCATACAGAGTTGCACAAAGCTATTGATAACAGCCACAGGTGGTATAAGAGATGAGCACCACCTGATCCCATTCTGCTTGGATATTCATTCATACATCCGCTAAATCTTCATCCTCTTGGAGCTATAACACCTTCTAAGTCCTCATCTCAGCTGTGATGTATGTCTCTCTGTATGTGTGAGAGTATGCCTGTAGCTGGATAGGTGCATGCACATGTACATGTATACCCATATTTTGACCTTTATTATGCTAAACTAGCTACTATTCAAGAAGAAGAGACTACACGGTCTACCGCTTTGGCCACTATTATGCTAATTTTGATGTTTCTGCATTTTACTTCGTTGAATCTCTTTGTTCATACGGTAGTTGAAGATAAATTCAGAATCTGCAAAATACACTTTCCTATAGGTTACATTAATGATAGTGTTCTGGATTAATCTCAGTTTAATTTCCCCTCTAGTGGTATTTGAAAGCTGTCTTCCTATCCTCCTTAAATGGCTTCATAAGGGACGTACAAATCCTTTGGCATGAAAGGTGTTTTTTAAGTACGGTACTTGGTTCTGGCTTTTTGCAGTGTTGACTCACACAGAGATGAGTCCCATCAAGTGATATCATCCCTTTTCATAAGCTGAGGAAGAAGGAAGTTCAGACCGTGAAGTCTGTCCTGCTCAGCCTGTGAGAGATTGTATTTTTGACATGAATCTGAGCTCACTGGATGTGTGTGACGGAGGGCATCAGAAAATCCATTTTATAATCACTGTCTGAGTCTGAATTTGTCTGTTCAGTGGTACTGTTTTGAATTTGTGTCTTCTAATCTTAGATGCTTGAAAGACAGATGTCTCAGTCTAGCCTGATCAGAGCAGGCTGCCTTCACACTGCCTCACTAGAAGACGCTTCCCACTGTACAGCAATACACACAACACTTATTAGCAAAGACCAAAAGCTACAATAAAAACATGATTGTGAGAGCAGGAGAGAGCACTGATATCCTGTGACTCTTTGCTAGATCTGGATTGGGGTCTCCATGGAAGGAGGTGATGCTTCTGACTCTGGTTATTGATGGAAATGGTAGACAAGACTCAGAGCTCTTGAATCTTTTGAGGTACCGGTCTCTGCAAAGTGGGAGAGCATCTTTGAGCTACATCTCCTGGGTTCAGGCTCTATAGCTATGGCAACTGTGGAAGACATGATGCCAGGGAAAACAGATATACGAGCTGGGCAGGTATGTGTGTCCCTTAGTCATTTTCCCATTTCTTTTTTCTACTATACCATATGTTAACACCATGTAAGTGTATATCATTTCCCCTGCATGTTTAGACACCTCTCAACCACATATCAAAAAAATAAATAAATTGTTTTCTTAATCAAGGACAACCATTATTTCAGTTCTTTGGGCATAAATGTGAAGTTTTCTTTTGTAATTAAGGATCATACTTGTCTTGCACATGTTTTCTTTCCAGCAGGACTTAAGCATATGCTTTACATGCAGCACATTTTTAAATTCTTTACTGAAGGCTTTGATCTCAATTATTTTTTTGTTTCCCCCTCATCGTTTCTCATCCCTTTTCTCATCTGCTACTTTTAATCTAAGCTTGCCTTGTATAAATAAATCCTAAATTGATGTAATTTGTCTGTGGTTTGGAAAACTGTTTATGTTGAATCAGGTTTGCTGATTGGAAAGCAACCTGAATGGTCCAGGTGCAGAATCCCAAAGCTTAGCGGTTTGAAATGAACATGTGGGTTGATCTGGTCAAATTCTTACATTAATTAGCTGTACTTCTTAACTGTTCTTTTTTTGTCCCTCCAGCCTTTGGTCCTTTGTTAAACAAAAACATTATCTTGATTTATGCAGTATAGATTTTCTTTTGAACTGAAGTTGGGTTTGCTTGGCAAAGCAAGGTATTGCAAAGGTTGCTGAAAACAGTGTGAAATCTCTACATGACATTTTTTTTTTTTTCTCTTGTGTATCTTGCCCTCACAGGTGAAATCAACATAGATCTATAAATGAGGTGTGTTGATTTGAAACTACTGATTACTTTATCGGTGACAAATTTGCTGTAACTATTTCCTGAAGATATTTGTTTTCTTTTCCCCACTTATTCTGAGAGCTGGGACATTATTTTTCTATAGACAGGCCATTTAAAAAGTCCATTTCCAGCTGAAATAGCTCTAGATTTTACTAAAATATATATTTGTTTAAATTACTTCTACAGAAAAAAATAATAAAAGTAACTCCTTAAAGCTACAGATCCTTGACCAGAACCTGGTTGTTTGAGCTTCATTAACAGCTTTGCCACAAATTTCCTCTGTAACTTGAGCATGGTATGTTATATCTTTACCTTGTTTATGAATTGGCGGAAATTAGAAAAATGCTCCATTAGTCTTATCTCTTGACACTGGCCATTTTGCATAGCACATTTAGTACATACTTTTTAATAACTATCTGTAATTTAGTGTCACTTAAGGGTCCCTTTACAATGCCAGAATAGTGTATACATTTATAGATATATATGAGAATCGAGCCTTTAATCTTACAATGACTTGATCTGTAATGACCATGATAATACTTGCTTTGTTTCTAAGCTCTTTGATGCAGGGTGATTTCTAGCCTCACTGCTTTTGAGGATCCCTTGCTGAGTAAGGACCTTGTTCTTTGTCGGACCTACTACAACAGTCACTATTTCCTAAAACACAGCATATGTCTAAATCCTAACTGGTATTGCAAAACCATTCACTTGCCTGTAAGGTAGGACTAGAACAACTCCTGGCCCATTCAGTGTCCAAAAATGAATGGGTCTCTCTTAGAAACTGGCTATTCAACATCACATATTACTGACACAGTTTGGGGTTTTGCCCCTGGCTAATTTTTCTGAAAGTTGCTCAAGCCCTGATCTGAGAACAGAACAATCACTTTCCTTTTTGACTTCTCTCTGACACTCATATTTCACAACAGCAATGCAGTTGTTTTCAACCTTTTTGCATATGTGGACATATGGAAAATTTCCAAAGCTGGAGAATGCCCTGAGCAAAAAATTTGTCTCTGTTAACTTGGATCTTTTTTGTGCACATGAACCAGAAGCAGAAACCACATCTGACTTTCTACAGAATTTACATGCATGCTTGGGAAAGAGGAAGAAAAGTCTCGAATGGAGAAATGAAGGGCTGGTTCTTAGTGCGTGTCTCTACAGACCATCATTACAAAAATAATAGTAAAAGTAATAATAAAAACTAAGAATAAAAAGTTCTGCATGCATCTCTCTTGTAAATTAGACTAACAGGGTGGGATTAAATTCTTCTCACTTTATGTATCTATGGAGTAGACTACTTCAACTGAACTACTCTCTCTCTGCTTCCAACTCACACCGCAGGATTCATCACTTCCCCTGTTTGTGCCCAAATCCCTACTGGCAACAAGTGCTGAGGGCATTCAGATGAAGTGCCCTGGTGCAGGTCTATTTGTCCTTCATTTACCAGAAACAGGTTGTAAGACTCCATAAGCATCACAGGAGCCAGGCTGCTGGAAAAGACCCTGCTAAAGTATAACAGTGGTGTCACTGGAGGACGAAATATGGTGGAGAGCAATATCTGCCCCAAGGGTGGCCAAATCTGTTCAACAGTAATGGAGTTGGGTGGGTGGCTCAGGGAGGACCTGATCTCTTGTGAGGTTCTTGGTGCTTTCCATGTTCAGTGGGACTGGTGGGAATGGCTTAGTGCAATGATGGAGCAGTTGGCAACAACCCCTCTATGTGAATTTTGGACATTCATAAAATTAGGTGAAATAAATTCTGCTCTGATGTACCATTCCCTGAGATGCGTTTTTGTTTTGGTTTGTTTTGGTTTGTTTTTTCTGCAGTGACCAAGAACCTGCCCTCCTCAGAGCGGTTTAGGACTATGATCCCCAAAGGACCTCAGTGGTTTCTAAACCAGGGTACTCGAACAGGTGTCACATGAACTTTTTGCTATTCTGCATCCCTCTAAGCCGGTTCCCATTTAAGAGTGAGGGGTTGGTCCACCAGCCACCTTGCAGTCCTCCTCTGTGGCATCGTGCTCTGAAGATCTGTCCAGGCACCCTAATCTGAGGGTATACCCTAATCCTAGTTGTAGATACTCATGCAGGAGTAGATAGCAATCGTACAATAGGGACCACAGTGACTGGTTCCTTGGAGTTAGCTGGGTACTAATGGTAATAATGACAGCACCATGATGCTGCTGAATTGAATGTGAATTGGCCAATCAAAGTTGGAAAAAATCACGAGCTTACTTTTAAACCTGTCCTGTATTTTTCCTTTTCACCTAAATATCAGAATTTAAAATAATAATTAAAATATAACAAAGCAAGGAAAAGAAAAGCAATTAAATAGGAATTATATTTTTGCTTTTTATATTTCTTGCTGCTGAAATTAGGAAATTATGTGGGGAGAGAGAAGGGTTGTTATTTGGGGAGAGAAAGGAAGGAAGGAGATAATTTTTTCTGTGACATTTCACAAACTTAAAATAATATTCTTGGTGGTTTTGTTTGTTTGTTTGTTTGTTTGTTTGTTTGTTGTTGTTTTGTGTTTTTTTTAATTAGTTGGGACCATGTGACACAGCTGAAAGTTAATGTGATAAGCAAAATGCTAAACATCACTTTGCTATGCAGATGATAGAGATGTGGCCTGTGGATGTGGTTAAATCCCAGTAGCCTAATGCAAACCCCAGATGATTATGTGCTAGAGCATACCTGAAAACTATCTGGCCACAGACTAATTCATATCTCCCCGTTTTAATGAAACAAGGTAAAACAGTCCTGTCTACTGCCCCTGATTCCTACCTTTTTGTGATTTATGTTCCTCACTGGGATATTATCAAGCCAGCTCTAACTCCTCCGATTTCTGCTGATGGCAGTCCCTTTTCTTCTGGTGCTTAGCAGCTTTTCTGGGGAGTGTCTCACTAGGACCATCTCTGTACTGTAAGCTGATCCAGCCATCAGGCAGGAGATCTTAGCCTGCCTGAAGAATTTGGAGGAGGGGTTTCTAAACTTCTCAATGCATAAAATGTGCGAGCATATGGTCATAAATCCTCTAAGCTTGGGCACTTAGTGGTGATACAATAGCACTTGACGGACTCCTCTGGATAATGCTGCTGTAATGTAAGGTGGATGCAGCAGGGAGAGACTGGAGCCTCAGGGTTGGCTTTATGGGCTTTGCCACCTTAGGCAACATGACAAATGTCCACCATACACACAGACAGCTCCAGCATGCAGCGGTACCTCTGGGCAACTGCTTATTGAACCCCTTGACACAGAGACATAACACTCGTCATCGCCTGCTGGGAGGAGTTTTTGGGAGAGGAAGCCTGACGTCCTCGCAGCACAGCTGAGAGCTTCCCCCTTGCCTCCCCCCTTATCCCCTGTCTGAGGATGAAGAGCATCTGTTTAGCCCTCTTGTCCCTCTCCTGCTCCCCTGAAGCTCATATTAATGCTCTGTTTTTTTTGTGTTGGGTTCCCTGAGCATCAGGGCCCTGATTGTCAGCCCTTGTGCCAACAAGAAGATATTATAAAGGATTTTTCTGATTAGCTTCTATCTGATTACAAGCTGATTGTGGTGTTTCCTACTGGGGCTTACTAAGTAGCACCGCCCCCTTCCTCCCCTCTCATATGTCCCAGGCATGAAGGGGCTAATCCTTTACATTAACCAGCCCATTAACTATTGTGCCTGTAAAAACACCCAGCCTGTCACAATTGCTTCTGGCTCTGTTCCCTCCTGCCCATCAACTTGATCGAAGATAATGTGTAACGGGATAGCGCAGCGCTGCATGCTGTTGACACTAGGAAGAAAGATCCCAGGGCTGAAGTGCCACTCAGGTTACAGATGAGCTGGAAAATCCACCCACTCATGAGAGTGGTGACAGCTTTGTATACAAACTCTTGCTGCCCGCGATACCAAGATTGCAGAGGCTGAAAGTCTGCAAGTGCTTGACAGACAGGACTTTGATGAGAGTCAACAGGGAGAGGGGCTGTGTAGATGCTGCTGGAGGTCAGCTGGGTCATCTCTTTTTAAACCTTGATGCTCTAGCATAAGTGGAATAAGTTATCAGCTTAAGATAAATCAAATGAGGATATCTGCTTTCTGTGCAGCTCATCCTTTTTGTCAGTCGGCACAAAGGGCAGATTGAGGAGTTGAACGCAAAACTACATTGTTGTGGCCATAGGTTGCTCTTGCTTGCTTGCGCACGTCAGGATGCAGTTGGATGAGTTCCTGCAAACCATAGCTAAGATAAGTGGTAGACTGCTGCAGTAGCTATGGCATTGAAACCAAGTCATCGGGTATCAGCAGAGTCACACCCAGGACCCCTGCTTTGTCCTCTTGGTTCTGAACATGAGTGTTACATACTCTGGTGTTTTGTCTCGTATCAGTGATTTTATAAGTACTTCAAAGCATGACTTGAATGTTGACTTTTTTTTTTTTTTTTTTTTTTTTTTTTTTTTTTTTTT
>NW_020799095.1:1443272-1458479 GCF_003259725.1 Athene cunicularia
TTTTTTTTTTTTTTTTTTTTTTTTTTTTTTTTTTTTTTTGGAAAAAGGTTAAAATATCAGCTTCCAAACTGGGGTGGTTCAACTCAAAGCAGTTTTATCAGCTGGCACAAAAAAGGTCTGTTTCAAATCATTTTTTTGACAACATATTAAGCTGCATTTCTATCTCAGCTTGAAATTGGCCTGCCCGTTGGGCTATTGCCTTTCTCCAGAAAGAAACATGCTTTTCTCCATCTGAAAAAGTAAAAGAGGTCAATGGGTGAATGACTGGGACATGAACTTGGCACAGAGAAGAAAAAGAGTGACGAGGATTTTCAGAATATAGCACCAACAAAGGAGCAGTTCTCTTTTCACTTGATCTGAAAATAGCTGTTGC
Source organism: Athene cunicularia (assembly GCF_003259725.1). Taxonomy (NCBI): domain Eukaryota; kingdom Metazoa; phylum Chordata; class Aves; order Strigiformes; family Strigidae; genus Athene; species Athene cunicularia. The sequence continues at coordinate 1,443,646 of NW_020799095.1, forward strand.
AGTCTGGTTTGATAAACTGAAATGCAATATTGCAGAAATCCTGCAGTTCACTTACCACTAAAATTTATTTACCATCTGGCATAGTAAGACTTAATTATTGGCCTGGACTTTCTATGAAAGCGTAGCAGTAGTAAAAAATAAAGGCTTCTGAAGTACTCTGGGCTGAGCTTGCTTTCCTAGGAGGAATATAATATGCTGGGACTAGATGCAGCTTTTAGAATAGAAGCTTGCATAGAAAGATTATTCCTATTTGGATGGAAGATCGTGATCAAACTGTCTTCATATTTTTTTCATACATAGCCCTTCATAGCTGATAAGGCAGGTACTCTTACTGAGAGAGAGAATGAAGTAACAGAAGCTTGTTTGTCACTGGGCTTCTAGGAGCTCTGCAATAGCCATGAAGGTTTATTTCCATGATTTGGGCATTTTGATTCCTTTTTGACATCCCTAAAACCTTTGAGACATCTTTCTTAATGCAGCAATCCCCGTGAACTTGAAGTATTCTGAAATTAAAGGAAATTCTGCAAACTAGTAAACATAATACCAGCATGGATGATAATGGTTTCATTATGAATTAATAGTCATAATAATAATTGTTGGGCTGAAGCAGGATGAAAAGCAGGGCAAAGTGAGTTTATGATGTCATGAGTGTCGCTTGACCTCAGAGGGGTGATTCTGTCAGAATCTCCCATTTCTGGGGACAACTTAGGAAGAAAGTAAAACTCAGAACACATTTTGAAAAGAACAGCTCATCACTTACATGTCATGGTCAGTAATTCCTCACTCAACAAAGGCAGGTTCAAATGGCTGAGACCATGGAGTCTAAACCAGATTCCGTCTTCTATGCCTAAACAAGGTGAATAGCCAACAGATTTCAGCTGATCTCTTTTCTGCACTCTTTTCTCTGTTCACTGTGGCAGGCAGATTCTGGATAAGAATCGTCAGGAGCATTTTTAAACAAGGCAGTAAAAAGCAACGAGAAACCCCAATTACAGAGTCAAGACACTCTCTGGATAAAAAGAATATCTAGGAAAAATAAAATTATATAGCCTCTGATTATTTTTAGGCACTTCTGGAGGCCTCTAGGAGATGACACTGGGTCACTATCTATTTAGTTAGCACATCCAAACTTGACTTTAACGGTATGGGGACTGCTGTGATTCTGGATGCGAGGGATGGGGGTAGAATTTGTTTTGAGATTTAAGCTTCCCCAAAGTTCAAAGAAATGGTTTTGTGTAATGTATACCCCCATTGACAATTAAGTTAAATCCTTCTTTCAAATGATGCATATATAAATAAAAGGGACTGACAGTGGATGTATGATTATCTAAAACAAGATGTCTCTGTTGAGTTATTCCTAAATTCATGTCAAGAGCAGGGAGCAGTGTTTTCTTGCTCCTGCCCCATCACCCGTGAACAGCTAATGGTTCATGATATGATGCCAAACACTTTTTTTTCAGCAGTTTGGATGCGAACCAAAAGTATGCTTTAGAATCCAAGTACAAACTTGCTGGTCCTGTTTCATCCTCAAAGAAAGGCTTGCCTACCAAGGAACTTGTGTTATTTGCCTTTCTAGTTTTAGTTTTTCCTCAGCTTTGTGTGTTCAATCTAGTAAAACCCACTATCTCTCCCTGCAATCTTTGCTGATTACACTGTTGGAACAAGATTGTCTTTCCACAAAAGGGCGCAAGTGTTGCAACACTGTGACAAAACATCTGGAGGTTGGTCAGCAACAGTTGCAAGCGAGGTGCCACATGGCTGATTTCAGCACTTTGCTTCCCTCTACATTGGGTGGTGAGGATAATTAAGCTCCTCGAACGAACTTCCCAAAGCCAGAATTTCAGGTGATGAGGCATCTATCTTTATAAGATGGAAATAATAAAGGGAGGGATGCTGGGAAGTCATCAGTGCTAGTTTAGGTCTATAACTAGTGAAAAAAAGACAGGTCATAAAATATTTTTCCTGCTCTAAGTAGCTTGCTAGGAGATTTCTACAAAGAGAATTTATATTTTATTTTAGACATCAAAAGCCTTGACCAAAGACCTCTAACCACCAGATTATATAGACAGACTCCCCTTTGCTGCCTGTTCTTCAAGCCACATGAATCTTGCAAGCTCGTTGCAACGCTAGCAAGAGCTTCACTTCCAGCCCACAGCTCAACTTTCAGGGTGCTTTTATAGCTTGCGCAGATGTTAGTCCACAAACCTGACATTAGTCATGGAATCTTATTGACCACTACAGTGGTCTTTGAAAACAACTTCATCCAAGTAAGTTGGCCCCCACCTGAGGAGGTATTTCTGGGGAGATAAGTGCTGATATGTCTCTTTTCTTGCCTAAAGAAGGAAAACAGACAATGATCAGTCTGTTAATATTTGCTGTTAGAACACTGGCTAGTACATGTGTGGGTAACACCACCAGTTTAGCTTCAGAGACCTCAGTGTGCAAGGTTAGGAGAAGGAAGTGTGTGTGTGCGTGTGTGATGGCAGGATGGATTTGGAAAAAAACCAAAATAACATGGAAAACAGAAACGTTGCATTACAAGACTTTTAGCCTGGAGTCTCCAGAAACATGGAGCCTTTTGCTCTTTAGCTGCTGGAATTTTACTTTATTGTTGTTCATTTCTATTTCTTTAATAAGGAATCCTGAGTTGAACTCCTTGCATGCTTACTGCACTCTGCCTTTGGCTGGCTTACCCAGGCTTTCCCTTGCAAACCCTGGAGTGAATCATTTAATCCCCTGGACTGGAGTTAGAGAAACTACAGAACAGCTCGTTCATTCACTGGCAAGGCTTCACTTCTACACTGTTGTGGCTGGGACAGCCTATGTGTGTTCCTGGACTCCGTAAGCTATCCATTTCACTGACTGGTTCGAGCCGCGTGCTCCCTGCATTCCTTTGGTCACAGGGGCGTAGGAAACGATCTTACCGCTCAACTTATATAATGAAATTCCCTGGCAAAGCTAGCCATGATTTTGTTATTAAACCTTGATGCCTCCTCTGTCGGCCCTCTCCTCCTCCCCTTTTCTGCCTTGAGTCTACGCTTGTAAAACTGGCAATGAGTCTACCACAGAAAGCATTAATCCAGCAAGGTAGGGAGGTTTGTATGCATATGTTGCTGACATGGGCTTTCATTGGCGTGTTTGTAAAGCTTTGTTAGCCTGGGCTTTCCCCCCAAGGCCTTGGGACTAAGTGGTGGCAGACAGGAGAGAGAATTTGGCCCGATGAAATGGAGGACTTGGTGGTTCCAGTAACCACTGGCTCCAAGCAAAGACAGAAAACCAGGGGGGCAGGCATCAGAGTGAGGAAGGAATTTCCGCCACAGCATGATGTTGGCATTGTGATTCAATATAATCAACGTGGATTTTTTTTTTTTCTTTCTTATTCTTCTTTTTTTTTCTGTCTTAGCAGAAAATGGAGGTGGTCACCTTGCAATGGACAGTGAGATTGCTCGCAGAGCCAAAGGCAAACTGCGACAAAGCTCCAACCTACCACAGCAGGAAAAGCAGCAGATCAGAGACTTACATAGCATGACTGCAGCTGAGCTCAGGATTGCTCCAAAAATGCATCCCATTTTACAGTAGAGTCAATAAAACCATGGGCTTAAGGAACAGGTTTTTCTCTAAAGCCAAGGTGCTGGTGATGGATGCATATAGAAATTCTATGGAGAAGCCGTAGCCTCACACATTACTTTAATCATGCATACTTACTCCAGAGTACCTAGAGTTTTGGAGTAGTTTATACCATCTAGAACATTACCTCATACTTCGGTGGCTTTACAGAACAATCGGGTTTACTTTTCTACCAGTGTAATAATTTGTGGCTGGAAGCTTTCTGAAAAGATTGTTTCTGTGTTGAATTTTTTTTTTTTTTTTTTTTTTTCATAAATAAAACTTTCTGAAAAAAAAAAAAAGTGTCTGTTAGCAGGCTGCATTTTGTAAACATATGTGTGTGTGTGCATATGCAAATGTAGCATTTTGAAGAGTGGAAACATTCTGTCTTAACTGTATCAGAAAAGAGAATTATCAATTTCCATTTTGAAGATTGTTTTATAAGCTGTAATAGTCATTATAATTTCTTAAATTATTATAATAGGCTATATCTATTTGATACATATGAAAGTTTTTTATTATAATACAAATTCCTTCAATAAGTAATTTTCAGATTATTTTTATGTTCTTGACAGTGATATTTCTTTTTAATATTTTGAAATATTTTAGGAAAGAAAAGTCTGCATCTCAGATGCAGACAAGATATGTGTAACTGTTCTGCTTATGGTGACCTTCAAAACCTCATTAACAGTTGGGAGGAAATTACATGATCTAAGAATGTGCACTTATGTCACGTGTGCACAATAAAAGCCTTATGTGAATACTGCTGATATCAAACCCATTAGTTATGAGGTCTTTCTAACTCTCAGCAGCACAAAGTAGGACAGTCAGTGACCAGCAATTGCTCAATTCTATAGAAAAAGTATGCATTAGGAATTAATATTTTATTTAATTGTAGAACATTACCAGAGCTGTAGGATCTAGAAGGAGCAGAGTCACACAAGCTTGTGGCATATGGAAAAACTTGTCTAGTTATGGGACCAGAAGCAAGATGATTATCTAAATGTGGCTCTCTGCCATAGTGGACTTCTGTATTGTGTCATGAAGACATCTCCCAGTTTTCATCCTGAAGAACAGCAGAATAAGGACTCACAGTCACTGAGGGACTGTGAGCGTGAAAGACCTGAAAAGCTGATTCCACTTGATCATGTCTATGGGTTTGTGCCTTCTGGGACATGTCAGACTGTGGAAGAAAGGTTCAGTGTCTGATGACTCTGGGACACTGGAAATATCTGGTGGACATAGCTGAATGGTAGAAAGGGCATAAGGATTATAGTGGGAAAGGAACAAAGGACTTCTCAGCGCATGAGGATGCTTGAAGGGAGGTGAAAATCATCTATAATGTAGATGTACATGTCTGAGCAAGACACACCAAGGTCTTTTATAATGAACAGAGAACTAATCAATACAGCAGGTAATATCTATAATGCAATTCATCACTAAAAATAGATCAGATGAATCATGCTCTGAAAGTACCTTTTTCTCTCCAATACTATAAAAACAGTTGAAGGAGCCCAATTCATATGGGGATGCAAACATTGAAAATGAAGGGAGATAGTCTCTTATTCTTGTATTTCTCCAGGATAAAACAGAAAGATAATTAAGTAACAGATAGTAAAGTGGAATAAGCCAGAGCAGAGGTTATTTTGGGGAGAGATGGAAAGGTAAAGGAGATGAGAAATCAGGACACATGTACATTGATGTTGATAGACCTCTAGATAGAACAGAATTGAAATAATCCTGTGTATTCCAGCTTCAGCAGTTGCCGAAATGTAATTTTAGCCAAAGCATCATTTTAGCTGAAATACTCAAAATTCACTGAGCTCTTTACAGTTCTGATAAAGACTGAAGAGGACAGGGAACCTGAGACTTGAGTCTGTCATGTATTAGAAACCATCTCACTAGTATGATTCAAGTCAGTACCCATAACCCCTCTGATGTGAGGCTGAACTCACTCTGTTCTCCAAGGAGATGTTAGATATCCCTTACAATCTTCTGAGACACTGCAGAAAATAAACCCTTTATCTTGGCTGGCAGTTGCAGGAAAACATCTAACATCTCTGATAAACAATGGTTACTCATTCCACTGACAATTTCTGTCTGAGACACAAATACAGGGTTTTTGCAGGAAATAAAATCCCATCCAACATCTTTTACTATTCATGGTAGATTACTACTTATGAGAAGGGACTTTGACTATGAAAACTCCCATAAAAAGTGACATTATGGGCCAGATTAGTGACTGGTATAAACTGAAATCTCCAGAGAGATGTTGATTCACTCAAAACTGAGGATATATCCTTCTATTTTCTGCTTGGAAAATTAGACAAATGACAATGTACATGAAGGCCCAGCCCTCTCTGGAAATGTCATCTGGTAAAGGTATAGTGGTGTATGTGTCCATAGTTCAGTGGGCAGTCTCAACCACACAGGGATTACCGAAGGGGAAAAAGATGGCTTTCCTCTTGCAAGGATCTTCTGTTGAGTTTTGAAACTGCTGCTCTCTCGTGTGTCTTTAGAGGAAAATGACTGTGAAAGAAAATATTCATGGGCACGTCTGTTTGCCGGTCTTTTCGGGTAAATAAGGATCTCCTGGTTTTTCATCTGTAGCACATTTCCAAGTAACCTAGCGTCAGCCAAGCCTGTTTGTAGAAACTGTGCTTGTTTTTCTACCACTTCTCCCCAGAAGGACTCACAAATTCTGATTTCCCAAACTGCCACAGCCATGATCCTGGATTGCAACCTTGCTAAGCCTCCCTTTCATATCAGCGCCTGACTGGGAGCCCAGGCAGCCAGAAAGCTTTGCTCCGGCTACAGATCTGAGTACATGATGGGTATGGGCTCAGCAGTGACAGGGTCCTCCTAGCATCCCCTTTCCTAACCCCTGACCACCACTGGTACAGGATTTGCCTATTTTCCTCCTAACAGCAATGCACAGGGTTGCACCGTCCTGCGGTGAGCTATCCCATAAACAACAACAAAATGAGCTTATAACTTTAAGCCTCCAAATGAAATAAGAAGCTAATATGCCCCATCACAGTGCTTGCCATCTGTAAGAATTAGTCCCAGGGGGAAATGAATAGAGCCATTATTCCTACTGTGCTCTTGGCTGTGTAATTCCTACAGTGGTGAAACAGTAGACAGTGAGAGGAAAAACATAATACTTGTGTGACCAGCCTGCCATTGGCTAAACGAGGTTGTGTGTATCTTGTTCGTGAAATGAAGAGTCGGGCAGACAGCTTAAGGGGTGACAGACTTCAATGTCCAAAATGCTTCTTAGGCACCAAGTAATTAAAGCACTGTGTGGAATGGGTAACAGAGCTAGGAGGCAAGTTAAAGGTTCATTTATTGATGTCTGAGGCTCGTGAATGACTCTGCTGCAAACCATGGAATATGTCGCCTCTGACTGCAATTATATTTATGCTCCCTCAGAAAATCTCTTCCTCCCTTTCTATGCATCCTGTGTTCTTCTTTTGTTACAGATGATGTTAAAAGTGAAGCATGATGGCCTGTTAACCCTCGCTGGTTGATCCGAGCAGCATTATTCTTGCCAGGGGAGGCTGGATTCTCTCCTGGTGGAAACTGGCCCGATTCCCGTTTTATACTATGTGGGGATGTTGCCTCTAATTTTTCAGCTGAGCTGAGCCCAAGCCATGAAGTAAAATGTTCATAAAGTAAGATTTTCCAGTGTTAAGTAAACATTACTTTATCTGAGAGGAATGAACAAGAATGAGTGCAAGCACAAGAAGCAGAAGAGCAATGCATGAGACTCCTTTCCAGGGTGAAAACAGTCACAGTTAAAAATAGATACTGTCACTGAGCACAACCAAGCAAATGCTGCCTCCTGGAAAGGTAAATGTTGTATCCAGGAGAGCATCTAGGGGCTCAGTTGCAGTCAAAGCCTGCTATCCAAACAAATACAAATGCCTTTATCCCTTATGTCTAACTCAAGGAGTAAGACACAGCTAGAATAACTCATTACATGCGTTGAAGACCTGCCCAATATCATACTAGAAGTCCCATTTCAGGGACTTTGCCCCATACCACTTGGTTTTCTTTGTCCCATTTACTTAGTGCTTTTTGGACTTTGCCAGTGAAGAAATAAGTGAGTCTACTCAAGACAGGACCTTTCTGGTTTGGATTAAGTGCACCAGTTCTGCATTCAAAATGGGGAATCACTGAGCCTGGAGTTAAAAAAGAAAAAAAAAATTCATCTCGGGACTGTCACCCTTTCAGCTGAAAGAAAGACTGCTATAGTAGGAGTGAGGGAGTCAAATTTGAGGGCCAAGTAAGTGATTCTGCATGATAAGCAGCTTTTCTTGTGCACACCAGCACCACTCAAAGCAGGCACTGGTTCCTGACAGCTTTGCCCTGCTGACATGACTTCCATCGTTTATGACTTTTTCTTTTCCGTCTGTAAGCATCCCATTGCTGTTCAAAGACAATAACATCTCGATTGATGCTGTTGACCTGTCCTGCTACTTCTGTTTGTCCCTTTTCTTGCTGTTCCATTTGGCTTTATAGCTTATTCTGTGCTATAACCAGAATTGTCCTTCTCTCTTCCCTTCCCTTCTCTTTAAATTAAAGTCTTTGAGCATCATATGTTTATCATAATCTTTTTTTTTCCCAATACAAACCCTGAACCTCTGTGCATTATGTCTTTGGTGTTTGTTGTGATGCTGGCAATTTTCCCTAGTATTTTATTTTTTTAAAAAAGCACACTAGGAGTATAGAATCATCTCAGCCACCTTGAGGATCTGAGCAAGAAGATGCAACAGAGACTATGAGCCCTTAAACAAATCACTTCACCTCACCATGCCTCATTTCATTCACCTCCCTTTCTCCTAGTTTATCTACCTGCATTGTTTTTAGAAGCTCCTTATCTTGGTCATTTTGCTTTATAAGGGCTTTTTTTTTTTTTTTTTTTTTTTTTTTTTTTTTTCTCACCAAATAGGGACTCTTTTTACACAGGACCTCTCAGCACTTCTGTAATACGAATTGCAATAAACCTGAGGGACTGCAAAAGACAGCAGAGAGTACATCAGAACGAGGGCATGCCAGCTGCCAAGCCTATGATGGCTTTCCCATGGAGAAAGAAACTAGGTTGAGCATTAGTATGTCCTGAATCTAGAATGGAGTTTGAATATGATTCTGAGACCAAATACCTTAGACTGAATTACAGAGGAGCCCAGAATTTGCACTGAGAACGTGGAATAGGAGCACCAGGCAGGAAATTAGCAACACTTGATGTGATTGACTGAGCCATAGCACATTATGATGTTTTCTTTTTAACCTGAGGTGAGAAAGAGGATTTGAATCACAGTGGAAATGGATCTGCAGTGTTATGGCTCCTCAGAAAAAGGCCTTGTAGGGTAGGGCCCAAATCACCTGCCTACCCAAATCTTTTCCAGGTCTAAAGATCTGTAAAAGAAATAAATTTGCTGAAGAAAATGCTTCTCAGGCATGGTAAGCAAGTTCAATAGGCTTTGCAAGCTCAACAGCTGCTCTCACATCCCTCAGATCTTAGTGTCCAAGAGATGTGAGAGGTGGTGGTGTCCTGCATGAATGATCTGGTAGGAGAGAAAGAGCAGATTTAACATCTCCAAGACCAGCAACTCTAACAGCTTTAGCTCCTAAAAAAGGAAGCCTTAGCCAAATTAACCGCTTATCACATTGGGAGCTGGCAAGGGGTGTCTGGGGGGGTGGTGCAAGTGTATATTGGATGTCTGGAGAAAGAAAAAGTATCGTGTTACTGACTGAAAAAAAGCACTTTGCAGCCAATTTGCTGTTTGAGCTCGTTGCCATGGTGTTCCTGTAGGAGTGGGAGTAGATAGGAACTTGCTGTGGGATTTGCAAGTGCTGAAACCCTGAGGTTCCTTTCTCCATCCACCCCACAAACTCGTCCAGCTATTAATTGTACAGAAGAAGCTTACCAGATCCAGTAATGGTGAGCCAATAGTTTACTGGGAAAGGACCAAGACAAAGCATGGATTTTTATAAACAGTAACCAATCGTATTGGTTCCATGCTCGCAGGCAAAACCACGTGGACGTGCATATGCATATACAGTGGAAAAACAGAGGCTGGATTGCTCTGAGCTGCCATTACATTAACAAGATGGCTATCCGCAAACTTGTGACCCAAAGTCATATGTTCCTACCGGGAATATCATAGAACATTACGTCAGCCCCACAGAGTTCTCTAAGAACAGCACTGCCTTTCCACTCGGCGTTATATATTCCTCCCTTTCGTCTCTTGGAGAATTACCAGAACCGCTAGTTCTAGGCACGGAAATCTGCCTCCAGATTCTAAATCCAGCTAACACATCCCACAGAACACTTGTGTTCGGATGGGTAGACCGCATGATAGGTCAAGGAAGTCTGTCTTGTATTGCCTCTTCTGTGCCAACCTGGTGACCTTCTCAGGATAATCTGCTCCAGGGACCTGTGAAGGTTACCATCACCACAGTAATGAGATGAAAAGGAGGTTGAGGTAAATGAAACTAAGTGTGGAAAAACCTTCCTCCAAGTGAGAAAAGGGTCGATTAAAATGACAGAAATGTCCCCAGAGATGTGATGTAGGCAAGGCTGTATTGCCTGTGTTATTTAAAAATAGACTGGTCATAGCACGCAGAATCATCCGGTTGATGGTGTTAGAGAACCTTGTACGAGCTCTTTGGAGAGATGAGATCCATACTGAAGAAGGCCTTACCCTGAGCTATGCGATGTTCCCAGGAGGATGGTGTGGGTGCATCCAGCACAGGCATGCCTCAACATTGGTCTCTTGGGCTACATTGCTGCTGAGTGACAACATATTTTTTCTCGTCTCAGACCTCTTTTGACAAGCCACCGCCGAACACTTACTTATGACCCATCAACCACAGTCAGATTGAAGATGTGTGATAAAATGCTTTGCTGAATCAGGATTTGGATCTTTTTTACTCAGCATCCACATGCTGGTTTTGGTTGCCATTAGGTCTAGATGCAGACATTATGAACCCCTGTTTATAACTGATACTCTTGTCAACACCCTGACTAGTTCCCCTGAAGACTGAAGCCAGGGGGTGATAGAAAAGATGCCCACTTCCACCCTTCAGGAGAAAGTTTTCCTTTCCATGGTAGATGTCTGTATCCCGTTTGTGAAGAACAGATTATATTCAGATCATCTATTAAGGAGCCTAAATGAATGAAGGTGCCCCAGATAGTATTTCATCACATGTCAGTGACAAATAATTCAGACCATCCCACTCTCAAGGCTCTTAGATGCTGCTGTTGTGTCTATGGAAGGAAGGAGTTATGAAAGAAGAAACAGTCTCCACGGGTAGGTGGTTGAAAGACAGTCCCATCATCTCTCCATTCACTGGGAAAGGAGCCAGCATCTAGTAGCCCTGGCTGCTGGGTAGTTTGGGTTCAAATCATAATTTTCATTACCAGATTAGGAACCTGTATCTACGAAGGACACCACAGTGAGGTGAAAGAGTATTACCTTGGAGGAAGCTCTTCTGCCACCTGTGAGTTTCTCTCTCAGACTGATGAGGGTGGTGAAGCTTCTCAGCCAGCACTGATAGAAACCCAGCCATTAGACACCCCATGATTAGGGCCCATCTGATTGTTTTAATTTTGGTTTGAGACAAGCTGCCACCCTTGTGCTGTGCTTGGCACTGCAGAATAGTCTAATAATCACCTAATAAAACTTTTCATCTCGTTTCCCACATCCCCTCCCTTTCCCAGATCCCTGTCCTTCCCTGCACTCTCTCTCAGGGATGCAGGGTCTAGTATAACACACATCACTGCTGCAGCAACCTTCTTATCACTTGCTGCTGCTAGAGGTATTCAGATATTTGAGATATCATCATAATTTCATACTCTTTAATCCAATCGCAGCCAAAGCTGTCATTTATAGTATCTCTCCATGAGTTTCTCCCCAGTCTGTGTGGTTCCCAGTTGTGTCCAAGGGTAAATGAGAATCTAGATATTATGTTCGGTCTACAGCACTGCGGAGTAGTTCAGTAGAAGTGGTCCTTATACTGAGATGGTTCGAGCTGTCTTCATAATCTTGACTATTTTTCGTGATGATACTCCAATGAAACACTGAACTTCACAGCCTGTATTCTTCCAAGGAAGGCATGAAAGTAAGATTTCAGGCATGAGTTATTAAAGAGTGCCTAGCTAAATAAATCATCTCCTGGATTCATTCTGGATCTTTTTTTTTTTTGGTAAACATTTTTCACTAGTATTGTTCTCATTGCAGTTAGTTAGGTTTTGAACAAAGTCACACACTTGTAGTTTGGAATGCAGATCAGCAGCAGCATGGTCTGACCCTAGGTGACTGCAATCACGTCTTTTACAGACTGCAGGTTCCCTTCTCTTGCACTGTTAATGTCAGACAGCAGCCTAAGAATAAATCCATTCCAGGAAACACGTCAGCTGAAAAATCAACATTTTTTAAAACGGAGACAAATTGAACTATAGATGTGCTATAACTGACAGCCCTTTACAGAAACTGCAGCTGAGCAGCAGGAGACAAGACTGCTTGTTTGTCTTATATGAGGTGCTCCCCTTTGTGCCAAATAGAGGAAATGGAAACTATAACCCTTCTGACAGCAGCAAGGCCTGCCTAGGAAAAAAATTATGGAGGTCAGGGAGAGGGTGAGATATAGGCACAGAATGGAGCCCACAGAAAGAGCAGAGACCTGGCTGAGAAGACCAGTGAGGACAAGAGTGCAGGTTTCCAGTGTGACCAAGACAAATTCCCTAGGGTGCTAAAGGGGACTGTGTGGACTGGTTTACAATCCAGGATGCTGCTGATACTTGCTGGACGTGTACATAGAAACTCATCAGGCAAGTGGGACCAGAAAGGGCAGCTGGAGTCTTGTTTACAACCATTTTTATTTCTAATCTCCCTCAGTTTTAGTTTTCCCTGTTAAACCCAAAATAATTAGTTAATTGTTTTTCATGTTCTGAGCTTTTGGAATGGAGAGTCCTTTCGGTGATGTTGGAGAGAGTGAATGGCCCAGGACAGGGGTAAATGGGACTGATATCTTTACAGACAGTTATGTTTTAAAGTGTTAATCAACCCACAGCCTGATGCCACTTCTTGAGAACATGCCAAAACTGACTTCAGGGCTCCTAGTGCTGAACAAGAAATGCTACAGCTTACTGACTCCCAAAAATAAACTTACAGAATTCATTCAGACACTTTTTCCACATTTTACTTATTTTTTTTTTTTTTTTTTTTTTTTATTGACTCTAAGAAGATCTGAGGGTTACAAGCTCAGGTAACCTTGTACACTGCAGACATCTATATATATGCTACTTGAATCTCAGTGAATCCAGTTTAAAACCTGAAATATCTGTGTTGCCTGGTTCGAATTCTGCAATAAAGTTTGACAGCATTACTCACTTGCTGCAAGCAGAACAAGTGTGCAAGAGTTTTTCTGGTCAGGGAACTCTCTTGATGCTTATCTCCTCCCTGGCAAAGGGAAGTCAGTAAGGTAGATACAGTGTGTAGCATTTTTATTTCTCAAAGGCATTGTAGACTGGTGGAAGGTAGGTTAGCAATAACTTTGACCAGGCCATTTGGGGTGTATATTCCCAGTGTCATGAAAGGTGTTCCAAATCTTCGTCAGACAGGCAGTCAGAAGGACATGGATTTGACCCATTATTCAGAAGAACAACTCCAGCTGTTCCCTGCTCTGGAATAATCTTTGACTGAAAAAGAAGTTCATTGCCAGTTGATGGAATAGCACCATTTTTGACCGGGTTTCACTAAGAGGAATCTTATCCAACCTCTGACCTGGGCTGACATTGCTCAATTTGTGAAATCGGAGAGGATTCCAGACCTAGGTGGCTCAGCATGTGTTCAAGTGCACTTGAGGAGTGCCAGCAGGCGGATAAGCTGGGTAAATGTCTAATAAGGCAAAATTTCCTGCTCTGTTATTGTTAAAAACATATCTATATGATCCTTTTTTTTAAAGAGGTCATTTTGATTTGTTTCCCATGTGCTTTTTTAAAAGTCAGTGTTTGGCATTTGATACCTTGTGCAATGTATAATCCCCATGGTCCAAAGAGCTTTAGAGTGCCAGGAAATCCAGAATCTTGGCATGAGTATGGGGCCAGCTCCCATAACACAGGGCTGCATGACTTTTCTCTGTTTGTGGTATCTTTGAGACACCATGGTACGTGGTGTACTCAGAAATCAGCTGTGGGGTATGCCTCAGACACCCAGTGAGAGAATCCCCCCACCCCTCCCATCTAGCGCAACTTGTAGAAGCCCCGAACAAAGAAGACTTGTTCTAACAAAAGAAATAAATAATGACTGGAAAGAATAAAACACAGAATGCTGCCCCCCTGAGGGGAGGGGAAAAGAGGTGATGGCCAAAGGAGTGATTGATTGACCGCAGCCCTTTGACACCTAAGTGTCATTCTCTACAGTGGGGGGTGTGTGCATTGATGCACTGTGCAGAGACAGGCAGCCCTGGAGGGTCAGCCTCATGCAGATTGTGGATCCAGGGATAAATGCATTATTTCACTTACATGAACTCACTCTGAACAGCACATTAGCCGGGGTAATATTTAAGTTACTACATTTTCCTCTCAGTTCTACCAGATAAAGCTCTCTCCACCTTTTCCTCCCCAGAGTGACCTGAAGCTCAGGATGGGATCCACAGTCTGCACAGGTGATAGCCACAAGTGTGTAATAGCTGCATCACACAAGTGATACCAAGCAGGATTACTTTTATTTTAAGGAATGCAGACATAGTGCTTTCATTTAAATTGTTTAAATTAATATTCCATTTGGGGAGAGGATAAAATATTGCAATTAATTGAGCAAATGCTATCTCCTGTTCCAAAGAAGTAATAAATTCAACCGCCAATATTCAGTGTTCTTGTAGGACTAGATAATGTAAAACGGGCTTTGGACAGGTGGCAGAACTTCTGGTTCCCATCACCTGAGAATCTGATGTCTGGAAGTTTCTACTAAATATTAACTGTGAAATCTACCTCAGCACAGTTCACTGCAGATACCACTGCGAGTCCCCACACTCGAGCCCCTCCTTGATGGACCTAGAATGCCTCCAAATACTGAAGGTTATCATGCTGCAGTCCCTGTGAATACATTTCAGCATTTCACAAATACAATACAAAAATGTCACTAGCTTTCATCTCTAAGTTGTTTTTGTTTTTGTTTTTTATTTTAAAAAAAATAATTAACTTCTACATGTTCCCC
>NW_020799095.1:1458529-1468936 GCF_003259725.1 Athene cunicularia
CCCTTATTCGTTCATGAGACTTAAAAGACTTACAGAGCTGGTATCCCACACTGGAGGGAATGTATTTTCCTAGTGGAATAATAGCAATAAAAGAATAAATCACAAATTCTTAATTATGTCTTTCCTCTAGAAAACTTTCTTGTAACCACTCAAAGGAGCAATGTGACTGAAAAAAAGTAAATTTTAGTGCACGTGGAGAATACCTAGTTTAAAGTAATATGCTCATCAGAAATTCTTGCAGATAAATGTTGCTGCTCTCTGTATCTCTAACCAGATTTAGAGAGAGGTAGCTTTCACAGAAGAGGCCTGGTGTTAAATAAAAGTGACACTGCAGATGCCAATCCTGACAAGAAACTGGTAAGTGATAAGAAAGCAAATCAGTAAATGAGAAACAATTATTCTTCACTAAAACCAACAACATGGGGAGAAATATGAGTGAAAACTTTCTTAATTTAGGATAGTTAAGAAGTTATTGTAGAATGATAAACACTATTTTTTGCTTAAGATAGAGCTAGAAAATGGTCAAAAGCCAGTATTTCTGCAAATGTTGATCTCAATGTGTCATGTTTAAATACATCCTCAACTTCTGTTAGGAAATGGATTCTAAATGTGAGATTCATCTCATCTGATTTTATTATTCATTTTAGGCGGTGAGCCAAGGCTCATTTGAAAGTCTATGGGGTGGGAGATGAATCTCCAAAGGGTGTTTCCTCCTTTCTGGAGCTGCCTTTTTCCTTCCACAGGTTAAGAAGAAAGTAAAGAGTGAACAGCTAAGACTTAAACATCTCATCTAGATAGCATGGTTGACAGCCAAAGTTTCTTTCACTAGAAATGAAAGGCCAATAGTCTTTCTCTAGGAAAAAAAAAAAACAAACAAAAAAAAGGAATTTGGTGAGTAGAAAAAGTAGGGTCTGGGATGCAATTACAAGTAATCAAGATACTATAGCAAAGCAAGTTATTGTTTGTACCCACACTATTCATTTTTCTAGGCCATACTGATAAAGTGTTGGTGATTTATGTTGATGTGTGTTAGCTGAGGTAGCAAAAGAATGTGTGTGTAGTCATGTGTGAGCTCACACAGTTACAATGCCCTGCGGTGGCACAGGATTACTGGTAGAATTGCAGCTTCTGGAGTGACAATTAGAGCTTGGTTTCGATAACGTGCAGCATCCAAAATGATGTTAAATGCCAAAATTAAGTTAAATGCCTGCATGCTGGCAACTGACTCTTGTCCCTGTAGTGAGATGTGGCAGATAAAGCAAAGCATGGATCTTCCCAGCCCTTTTTTATTGTCATATTGCCAGAGACATCCTGTGTCATGTAAGGAGATATAGAGAGGCCTCACAGTGGAGAAACTACTTGAGTGTACCAATCAAAGGAGGCAGGAAAAGCATTTAATTAATCTGGTGAACTGAAAGTGAGGACCCTGACAAAGTCTTGCGTTAGGAGGACTACCTCAATTTTCTTGTGTCATGTTTGCTTTGAAATAGGACAAAATGAAGCAGTAAGGCAGGGTGACGAGTAATCATCAAGACAACAAAAACGAGGCAAGTCTTTTATGAATGAGCATCTTCTACTTTAGCAAGGATCCAAAATAACTCACTTTGTATGAACACCACCTACTCTTAACTCTTACCTGCCCAAATTCTGTCAGGCTGCCATAGAAGTGACAACTTAGCAAACCCCTTGCTCCTTGTTGCAGGTCTTTCCCTGATTTTTCACACTGCATTTTAATTAAAAGTGCACCTGTGGTCAGAGACCACCCAACTGCAACAACCCCAATATGGGAAGGATTAATGTGAACCCTCAGAGAGGACTTAGAGTGCACCCTTAAGAACCAAATGTGATTACAAGCCCTCCAAATGTCTCTAGTGCATTGCTAAGGTAAGACATGTATATGGCAACCGACCCAAGATACACCTGATTTATGCTGTCAGGGAACTTTCTTCAGGACATGGCTGGCTCTTTTTCCTCTGATAGAGCTGCTATGAGCTGGTTTTTTGTGCTGATAGATGTTCAGAAACACTGAGCCCAAATCCTCAGCCCTGAAATCAGCAGGAACCTCACTGAATCCTCCAAAGCCCATTTCGCCTGCCCTCAAGGATAGACACAGTGCTTTGCAGAACTCAATACCCCAACTTTTTACTCTGTTCAGACTAGTCTTATCCTGCTGAGTGTCTGTACTCCCATGAAAGACTTGATTACAGGTTCCTCACTTCTAGGCAGCATCTGTTCCAGACCCAACCTCCTGTTCACCTCCAATATCTGAGTCATCTCACCGGTAGCAGTTCCAATGAGTTTCTTTTATTACAGGGGTGGGATGCTTACACTTGTAGTGCCAAGTGTTCAGGAGTTCCAGTGTCAGATTGCACTCTCCTACACCTTATCCATTGTCTGCAGGATGTGGCTTTGTTACAAACTGTGAAGGGAAACACAGAAGCAAAATACCTTGGGAAAGGACATCCTGACATTTCCTGCATCGTGGGAAGGTGAGACCTGGGTAAAAAACTGGTTGGATGGCCAGGCCCAAAGAGTTGTGGTGAACGGCATTAAATGCAGTTGGTGGACCATCATGAGTGGTGTCCCCTAGGGCTTGGTGTTGGGGCCACTCCTGTTTAACATCTTTATTGATGATCTAGATGAGGGGATCAAGTGCACCCTCAGTCAGCTTGCAGATGACACCCAGTTGGGTGGGAGTGTTGATCTGCTCGAGGGCAGGGAGGGTCTACAGACCGATCTCGAAAATCTGGGGCAATGGACTGAGGCCAACTGTATGAGCTTCAATAAGGCCAAATGCTGGGTTCTGTACTTCAATCACAACAACCCCCAGCAACGCTACAGGCTTGGGGAGGAGTGGCTGGAGAGCTGCCAGGCAGAGAAGGACCTGGGGGTGTTGATTGACAGGCGGCTGAACAGGAGCCAGTAGTGTGCCCAGGGGGCCAAGGAGGCCAATGGCATCCTGGCTTGTGTCAGCACCAGCGTGGCCAGCAGGGACAGGGAAGGGATCTGAGCCCTGTGCTCGGCACTGGTGAGGCCGCCCCTCGATGAGTGGGTTCAGTGTTGGGCCCCTCACCCCAAAAAGGCCATTGAATGACTCGAGCGTGTCCAGAGAAGGGCAACGGAGCTGGTGCAGGGTCTGGAGCACAGGTCTGCTGGGGAGCGGCTGAGGGAACTGGGGGGGTTTAGTCTGGAGAAGAGGAGGCTGAGGGGAGACCTCCTGGCCCTCTGCGACTCCCTGCCAGGAGGGTGCAGAGAGGGGGGATGAGTCTCTGGAGCCAAGGCCCCAGCGCCAGGCCCAGAGGGAATGGCCTCAAGCTGCCCAGGGCAGGGTCAGGCTGGCTCTGAGGAAGGATTTCTTTGCAGAAGGGGCTGTTGGGCGTTGGAATGGGCTGCCCAGGGCAGGGGGGAGTCCCCATCCCTGGAGGGGTTGAAGAGTCGGGCTGAGCCAGCGCTGAGGGATCTGGGGGAGTTGGGAACGGTCAGGGGGAGGTTCATGGTTGGACTAGGTGATCTTCAAGGTCTTTTCCAGCTGATTCTGTGATTCTGTGACCTGTCTAAATAAGTTTTTCAGTTATTACCAGTAACCACCATGGAAGATTCTTAGACCATTTCCAGATGAGTGTATTTTCATGGTTTTCCATGATTTTGCAGCTCTGAGTTTTGTTTGGACCTCTGAACTCTCTAGAGCTCTGTCTTTCCCATGGTGGCCCATTGTTGTTAAGAGTATGTCTTGTGTCATTTTCTGACCTGGAAATGCCCTGATTCCAACAGTTGGAGTAACTATTTCAGGCAGGCCCATGCTAAAGTTGACCCTTACTTTCCTTGCCAAGTATGACCAGTTATATTTTTTTGACTGCAGCCAGTGTCTGCAGGGTCATCCAACTTTGTGATATCTTTCAGCTTTCAATAAGAGAAAAAAAAAAAAAAGACTGTGGGGAATCCAAAAGGTGAAAATTTTAGCTCAAGACAGAAGCACCTCAGTCTGTCCTTTCAATACCAGTTTTATTTTATTACATATTCAGGAGAGCTGAATCCAGTGTTCCACAACTTAATATGCTAAGGAGAGACAAAAATAGAATGACCCCATATTTTATCTGGCCATTCCCAGACAGGGATATGGACAGGAGCATGCCTGCCAGGCTGTACATATTCAGTGAGCACAGGATGACCAGGATACCTGACCATGATTGCATGTACCTTGTGCTGAGAGCTTTTACCTGCACAGTAAGCTCAACCCTTTCATGATGTGTCAGATTCTGTGCATATACAAATCATCAGTACTAGATACATGCTGTGAAACCACCACATTCCAGCCCTGTTACCTTCCTTTTCCAGGGCAGCAGAGCTGGGGGCTTGTTTGTCCCACGACTGGACATTCTGCAGTTGCTTCTCTGTTGGGAAGCCCTGGCTAAATGGACAAAGTTTTATTTTCCCCTTGAAATGTTGGAGAAGCAGAAGACATCTTCATGGAAAATTGAGCTATCATAGACTTACAAAACTGACGTGTTTATCAGGAGGCAAGGAGTGGAATAGATGAGGTAGAGGAGTACTTCTTCAACCGTTAAAACTGCTACGTGGGATGAAGATTATGGCTTCTGACACACCTTCATCCCTGCTGTGGGTACTTCTTCAGGATATATCTGACTACCTGTGTCTTCTGGATTGTGAAACAGCAAGATTACCTCCTTCATAATGCGCTAGAATGGCCAGCAATGCAAATCCTCATCTAGCGAAGGCATGGCAGAATGGTGTCTAAGGGGCTCTGCATCACGTTGCACTAAATTCTTGCTGCTGCAGCTTTAACTTTGACAACAGAAAAACTGGTCCACTTTGACCTGATCAGTTCAGGAAAGAACTGGGAAATCTTTGCCATACAGCTCTCCTGCTGTGCTATGATTCATGTGACTATGAATCTCCCTATGCACACTAGGATGAGGCAGCTCTGTCAGCAATGTCAGAATTAGTAGCAGTTGCAGGAAGGAGGGATAAATGTGCTTTAGCTCAACCACAAGTCATTGGTAACATTCCTCCAGAGGAACACAGGAACCAGTCCATGACGTCCAGTGCTCTGCTATCAGAGGCAATATGATACCCCTAATCAGTTTATTAGGCTGCATCTTAGAAATGTACTCACATAGTGGGGATAATTCCATCCATTCCAGGAATCACTGGGTAAAGTTTCTAGACTGAGTTAAGAAAGGTCAGGTTAGATGATCATAGGGTGTCTGCTGGTTTCAGTGTCTCAAAATCTTTGTAGGGATTTAGAAGGAGCCAACACATTTTCACTTGTAAGTTAGGATTTAAATAGAGATTTGTCTGTCTCTCTTTCCTCTGCACATCAGTTAATCAACATCAGTATAGAAATATTTTTCTTTCCCTTTCTTTCCTTCATATTGCCTCACTTGTCATTTCCCCTTCCTCTGACTTTCAGAGCTGTAGCAGCCAAAAAACCAAAACCAAACCAAAAACAAAAACAAAAACACCCCCCAAAAACCCAGTCACACTAGGGAAAACAATTCAGTTCCTCTGCCTCTCTGCTTCCCTCTCTGCCCTCAAATCCACACCTAACGAGTAACTGAGCATGAAATATTTTATTATGCAGCAAAGAGCAGAAAAATGTAACGTTTACTGGTAGTTTCAAGTGCAACTTGTACCACAGCACTGATCCCCCATGGCAGGTACAGAAACCAAGGCAAGGCTGGGCAGGGTTAGGGAGTGATGCTACATTTTTTTTCTGTGCCTTCAAGGCAGAAGTGCTATTTCCCCTTCCTATTGAAAATGGCATCTGGCTATGGAAAATATGGGTAAATTTTCTGTTAGCTTTAATTAATGAAGAACTGGAAGGTTCACAGGTACCTTCATGTACAGCCACTGAGGACTGAGAGGGCAAAACTGCACAAACTTCATATTGTGCAGGAGCAGATTGCTCAAAGTCAGGGACGTATGTGTGGGGATATAACTGTGGGATATTGGTAAGGCTTGTGCGCTCTCTCATTGATAGGATAAATGCTAAGCTGTCTCTGCTGAAAACCAGATGCCTTTAAAGGAGTGGACTTTCACTTTTTTTCTGAAATGAGACAAATTTCTAGCTCATGCTCACATTGGGGAAAACTTAATCACTTCAGTTTGATGCCAGTGACAGTATTGAGCAAGTTGGCAAAGACTCATGGAAAAAAGCCAAAGCCTTTAAATATAACAACAACAACAATAACAATGTAAGATTCCAATTAAATTGCTGTGCCACTGCTTGAGAGTAATGCATTGGCCATGGGCCACTGTGAATTTATGGAGCAAGTGGTTGGTCTCATCTGATTTATTCAGCAGATTAGCCACAGTCACTCTGTGACTGAACACCAAGTTCTTTGCTTGCCCTCATGTTTAATTATTATTGAGGTCAGCAGAGGTATACTGATCCATGCCAAGTGAGAATCTGGCACAACAGTACCTTGTACTATATTTTCCATGATTTTTTTTTTTTTTTTTTAACAGAGTACAAGTTTCAAAAAGAAAAAGCTACTTTCTGTGAAAAAACTAGTGATTCAGCATATTAGAGGCAGACACACAGATAGAAAGACAGATAATATGGTTGAAAGAAGGTATGTCAGCTTTAGTTGACCTATATTGGAACATTTCTCTGTCTTAAATCAGTCTATTTTTGGTCAGTATGACACAAACATGATGAGCTGTCGTTGATGAGCTGTTTATCATGGAAGCCAAGGACACTCCAGCTCTTTCTTTGCTCTAGATTTTCAGGTGAATTTTCTAAGCATTAGACTAAAGTTATAGCCTCCTTTTCCTGCCCCAGGTAACCTTTCCTTCTTTTCCCTGCCCAGATATATCCTGAACAAAAGGGACAAAGAAATAGCTTGTTCATCTTCCTTTTGTCCAAGCCTGGTGCTAGGACTGTGATTCTGAATCCTCAGTACTGCTGTGGGAACCGAAGCCAGCTCTCCAGCATATTTTTCTGTGACATATCCAAAAACTACACGTTGACATGCCAAGATCACCTCCTTCAGCCAGTCTCTTGAACATTGTAGTCCCTGCCACTACATTTCAGTGGTGTGTTAGGTAAGGTATGAGTACATGCCTTGGACCAAGTCCTCCAAGGGGTTTCTTCAGAGGAACAGCTACACTCCAGACATCAGATAGGCAAAGATAGGACCTGGGAGTCAGCAAGGAAAATGCTTGTGGAAATAGGAAGTACCAAGAAATACTCTTAGTACTATAATTTTTCATATGGGTATCTGAAAGATTTGACCCGCCCAAGGGAAAGTTTTTCCTTGGAGGGATAATCATTTAGTTGTTATGTATGGTAATATACTGGTCTTGTATACAGTGGGTAATAAATTTTGTTATTTGGTTCCCTCCTGCTCTCAGTTACAAGGGAAGAGATAAAGCTGATTTTTTTTGTTTTTCTCTGGGTTGTTGGGGGTGGAGGAACAGAGGATGATGTGTGTTTGGGTTTACCCCTCTTTTTCATGTCCAAACCCAATCTATTCACCCTAGACCTGTGCAAACAGTGGAGAGAAATGTGTGGCCTTTCTGAGGAGAATCACACCAACTTAGAATGCTGTTTTAGGCTTCAGTTTCTCTGACTACTACATTGACGGAGGTTGACTAGCTCGTATTCAGATGTCTAACTTGTGGGCATATAAAAATAGGGCAGATGAATACCAGACTGTATGCCTGATATGTGTGTGGGGATTAGCAAGGTAATGAAATGTGCCATCTGCTTTTTGTCTTCTTTAATGGAGGACTTTTATCGCAGTCTTCAAGATGATTTCACAGCAAAGAGGTGTAGCTATCAGAGGAACGATGGTGTATGAGGGATAACAGGAAATAACTTGTTTTAAAAAATGTTATAACCTTGTCAGGATTATTATTAAAATTTTTCTGCAAGTAAATATCAAGGTATTTAGCTTCCTGAAATTTGGATTTATTGACTTTTTGTAAAAAAGATAATTTTACGAAGTGAAATGAATCACTATATTTAAAAAAAAAAAAATGAAGAGGAGAATTGACTGAAAAATTAGAAAAGAAGAAAAAAACCTATATTGAGACCTAGGAAATTAAAACAATGGGGAAATGTCAGTATTGCTTCAAGACTCATTTTTCTAACCTCCTTAGAACACATTTTGCTGAAAGTTTAACTAAACCACCTTTTGATTTCAGATGTCTCAAAACTTTCATCACTGCAGGCTTTCTGGTGGATCTGGAAACAGGACAATTGTACAGGAGGGGCTGTTTTTGTAGTATATTTGGACTTGGGAAATAGAAATCTCCAAATAATTTTAGCTCATGGAAATTTTTTATGTGGATTCCTGACTCTCCTTTCAGTATACCTAAGCCAAATTTTCATCTGGTCTATATCAATGTCACAAGGGTACCTCCGATTTATACCCACTGAGGACCTGTATCAAATTATTCACACTCTAAAATGCAGATTAATCATCTAGAGGTGCATTAGTTGGCTACTGGTATTTCCCAAGAAGTTCTGTAAATTTAAAAGTTAAACAAGAAGATATATTGCCTTAAGTTCCAAGTCCTCTTTCTTTCCATTATCTCAGTGCATCGCGCAAGTGACCCTTCGATGTTAATACACATAAATACATCAGAGACATGCCCAGTCCATGATTAAATACCCTGATAATTTTGAGGCCCTTTAACATATAGTATTTCACGCTATCGCAAACACTAATGCAGTCAACCAGTAGCCACAATTGATTACGCAGAGCGGCTGCACTCAAGTTCCTTCTCCAAAGTTTCTTGATTAGGTGCCAACTGCGTTAAAGGCCTATCACTTTCCAAAGCAAGGAAAAAAAAAAAAACCACAACAAAACCAAAACCCCAAACCTCCCACAGTGATATTGTATAAAATAGATATAAACACACTGCTTGCATGACTAACAATGTAACAGCCCCTGACCAACCTCTTGAGTCCAGGGCTGCTAACAAATAGTTAACCCCCTCACCCATCCTGCATCCCACTGATGGACTGAGAGAACAAACTTGGATAAAGCAACCAAGTGACTGGGAGCCACAACTAGTTCCAAGAACACTCTGGGACCAGAAAGCTCTGGCTGGGTAGGATTTCAAGGTCTTGTCCACAAGGATCCACAATTAAAATTTCTTGTGCTAAAGTTTCATGGTGAAATAAAAACCCTGAGATTCCAATGCTTCCCCGCTCCCCGCCCCTTCCAAACACCGCTCACAATACAGCACGGGGAAGGAACAGAAAACCTCCAGTATTTTGGCAATCACTGCTGCCCTCCTTTACATATTTCAATTCCATCTTTTGGAAGAGCTGTAAATCTTTCCTCTTATTTTTTTCTCTTGTTCTGTCTTCAGCTAGCTTGGCTATATAATTGCAGTGTTCATGTTACCTGCATGCATAGCAAATGATGCTTAAAGGAAAGGGAACTAAAGGCCTTTCTCTTTCTTTCTCACCTCAGCTTTAGGTGCGTACTGATAGACGCAGTGAAGTGATAATGTAACGTGGCTTGTTCTTTCTACTCTAGTTTCTTTTTTATTACATTTTGTTTGTGGTCTTCAGCTGTCATGGCATGCTATGTGACAGGAAAGATCTGGTGACTCTGGATACTATGAATTCAAAAATCAGTCCCAACCTGACAGCCTCTGCTTCCTCCAAAGATTCCCAACACTCCAAACAGAGTGGGCAGAAGGAGCGCCTTGCTCTTATCCTCTCCAGGTTATGGCTTGGATATGGCTGAGGTGGTTTTTGATAGAAGGGTTGAGGACTATCCCTCTCCCTGTGGCCATCTTTGCTAGCAGACAGAAAGGACATGGTGCTTGTCCTTTATTCAAAGTACACATTATGATTCCAGAAGCATTGGGAGCACTCACACCTGTTACTGCTAACCTGAGCAGCTAATATCTTACTACTCTGTGGGCAGGGAAACCAAATTATGAGACAGGAGTCCAAGCTACAAATGGCTCATGCCTGGTGATTCAAAAGGACATAAGAATGTCAAGATCAGTTTGCCAACCGGGGTAATCTCAGGCCTTGTCCTTCACTTGTTAGTATATTTGAGCTGTTGCTCTCCCTTCCTTGGAGCTCCACAGGTGGCCTCTGACCTCTGCAGGCAAACCCTCAGCATGTGGTTCTGAGCAATCAAGCAATGCTTTTAAAGATCTGTGGCTATTGATATTCAGGATTTGTGGGCAGAATAAAACCCCAAACAACCCAAATCTAAACTTTTAGAATAAAATAATTTTTTTTTCTTCCTATTCAGATTGAACAAACGTAAAGACTATCAAAATATAATGGGATTTAATGCTGATTTTAGTCTTGTCTTTGTGCTCGTACATGACAGCTAGACAGGAAATGTTGATCAAATTTCTTGTTTTATTTCACTTAAATGTCAAAAAAACAGAAGATTTCCCCCC
>NW_020799095.1:1468986-1505789 GCF_003259725.1 Athene cunicularia
CCCCCCCCCCCCCCCCCCCCGAAATGTTCCAGTCTCCATGAAATTTTCAGTGGGAAACTCTTCTGCAGTTCAGGATGAAGTGACCAAAGAGAAAGAATGAGTCATGTCCCCTCCAATTTAACGAGTGGGGTCAGGACAATCTGATGGGATGTGGAAGAATAAATTTCAAGTCCCTTATTGTCACAGCTTTTACCTCTGTCCCCAAAAATTTCTTTCTATGCCCCCACAGCAGTGAAGGCCTGGTTATTGTAGTACAAGGGCTCCCCAAATGCTTCTCAACCTGCTGTGATGACACTAACATGTTTTGAGGAACGTACAAGCAGTGTCCTTTCATAAGCAGACAGTTTTGCTCCCACGTTAGCTGTCTGTGGAAAGCTAATTCCATAGTCTCATCTCTCTTTGGCAAGATCAGGAAGTTTTCTGGCAAGCTCAGTTACTCAGTGGTGGATCCAAGGTGCTTGGATTTGCTCTTTGCCTTCATTTCACTGTGATGTTCTCTCCACTTCCCTTATTAGTTGTGTAATTAGGGAGGGTGAGAGTCGCTACAGCTGCAAGTGTCTTTGGAGATGTGATAATTATTTGAAAGAAAATCACGACAACCCATAGCTGGAAACTGTGTTTTTGATGGAAAGAAAAATCATTGTAGGCTGTTTCATTGAGCATGTAAACATGTGCTTTGCTGATCTCCTTAAGGACTGTCCTAATTTTAACCTTGTTTAGCTTTAAAACTTGCTTTTGACTTTGCTTGGAACAGAAGCCTGTGGTGCAACATGGGGGAACATGCCAATGTGTTTTGTTGAATGGAACATTAAATAAATGGAATGAGGAGGAAACAAGAAGGTAGGATAAATCAGATGATGAAAGGTTGGGCAATGGTAAAACAACACATTACCTGTGACAATCACAGTTCCTGTAGTGGGGAAATAAATGGGATCATGCTTCTGCCAAAACCAAAAACAAAACCCAAAACCTTTTGATTGCAGCATTCCTTCAACTCCCAGTTCATACACGTGGTCTGATGAGCTTGAGAAACAGATCCATCTTGAGCCTGTTTTCTGGAAGAATAAGTATGCTGGATAGCAGATATGCAAATAGACAATTGTCTCTTTCCCCTTCTTTCGAATCAAAAGGTCAATAATATCCATGTTTAATTGATAAGTAGATGTTTAAGCTTGATGAAATCAGTCATCTTGGGAGAGAACGGAGGTTTCATGTTAATATCTCCACTGAGGCAATGGCTCAGTTTGAATTCAACCTTTTATTAGAGACCAGACAGCTCAAATGTAGTGTCAGAAGGACAGGCAGAAAATGTCTGAAGTCCCAGACAGAGTCAGCAACTTTTCCAACTCAACATCAGCCAGCCTGATATTGCACACCTGAAAAAAAAATGGGTGGGATTCATCTGACTCCTGCTCATTGCTTCAGGCTCTCTTTAAAGTCACCGTCACCAAAGACATCTAGCACAAAATTTATCTCCCCTCTTGTCAGAATCCTGCAATAGGCCCAAGGAATCATACTCTAAAAAAACTTGTTGGGTATAAAAGAAATATAAGGGGAGTTTGAGGTATAAATGATGGAATTTTAATGTGGCATGAGATACATTACTTCTCGTGCTAAAGAATGTACCAGTTGCCCCTTCCATTTAACCTTTCACACCCTCCATCAAGGCTATGCATATGTAGAGAGAGGTTCGAAAATAAAGAGAAGAACTGATGTTACCAACCTTATTCTTAGCAGCAGATGACTTCCACACGAGTCATAGCAGAGCTTTACCTAATCTGGCTCCCTCGCACATCAGCCACATCTGCCACAGCTGGTGTTTTCCATCCTGTTTTCCTCTGGGTGGGGTTTATTCCCAGAAGAGGATAATCAAGACTTTCCAGCCTCTTTCCCCAGCTGCATTAAGGCCTTTCAGTTTATAATGGTTCAAAACTCCTTCCAGGTCTTTATTTGAGCTTCCTCTGTTTACAGCTATAGTCCAAGGTAGAAGGTATTTCAAGCCATCCTAGCAAGGATTTCACTGTCCAAAATTCATGCTGCCCTGCATATAATCTCTTTCTCTCAACTCTCAGCAATTATTTGGACTGAATTTGCAAACATGCCTTTATATGACTGATGTCAAGTGCAAGGATTGCTCACCACGCATACGTGGGAGAACGATGCATTCTCCTACAGAACAAGGGTGTGCAGATGCAGTCATTCTGTTGCCCTAACAATTAATTTTCTTAGTTATTACAATTCCTTAATAAACTGTTGATGAGCCTTCTGGATGGTCCTGTAAAATGAAGAGATTAAGTATGTTAAAAATGGTAAACATTTTCAAAATCAAGCACACATACACAAACAGAAATTAGATTGTAACACTGTTGTGAGGGATGTGTTCCTCTGGTGTAAACCTGTGCTTTTTGCAAGCGTTTTTACTCATTTTACTCATTTGTTCATATGACCAGGACTGAATGAGGGAGCACAACATTCGTAAGTATTACAATTCTGTACAAAACAAAATGACAGGGGGCATCTGTCTGCCTTCACTTCGCATGAACTAAGTGTTGCAAGGAAAGATTTCTGCTCAGAATTTGTGGCTTGGCTGCTTTTCAGTCCATGCAGTGTGATGAGGAATCCCAGGTGCTGGTCTTAAATGGGTCTTAAGCTTCCTCAAGGATCCAAACTCAAACACTAGACTCCAGATTAGAGTAAAATTTATGTGTGGTCACTATTGTGTGGTGTAGGGCACTTTCTGGAGGCTGAGGAAAGCTAAGCTGCCATGTAGGCATCAGTTATACTCCCAGAAGACCTGATTTCTTAATTACCTTCTCCAGTTATGTGATTCCAGGACTCCTTTGCTTTACCTGGGGAGGCAACTACACCTGAGCCAGGTCTAACTGTGCTGCAAGCTCCTTAAAGAACAAGCTCAGTCCAAGAGGCAATCACATCTCTCTTCTAAGGTTACAGTCTTTGTATCGCTGGCATGGAGAGCCTATTAGGAATGTAGCCAATTGTAGTATTACATGTGCTATTTGTCGAAGAAGAATTTGCTTTGCTTTCTCTTGTTTCTCTAGGAAGTAGCCACAAACGTCCAGTGTAAGGTTACTGGGCCCACACAAAATTTTATCAGATTTTAGCAGCTATTCCTGGAATTACATATTGTTTTGTCTTTTTGAATTGAAATGACAGCAGCTCAGGTGTCAATTTTCATATCAGGGTCTGTTTTTTCCCTAGGGCTGATTGAGGAGTTCAGATTTTACTAAGACACCAAAATTAGAAGTAAAGGCTTGGAGACGGGGGGGTGTGTGTGTCTTTTTTTTTTTTTTTCCTTGTTATTTTTTCTGAAGTTCAGAAAAAAGTTCAGAGCAGAGTATTTTTTTTTTTTTCTGAAGTTCAAATCTCGGTAATGATTACCATCCTTTGGGAAAAAAACAAAAGAATCTACTACAATATTGTGCTAGAGGAAGAGATGAAGGCAGACTGAAGACATTGGCAGTGCCTGTGTGTCTGTGAGTTGTTTCATGGTAGTACTCTCTGGAGCAGATCTATCGCCGCAATGTGGAATTACTATTGATAAATTCCCCTTTGTTCCTCCCTAACAAGTTGTGTGTGTGTGGACCCAGTTCACATTGAGTCTACCAGCCAAGCCTCTTTGCAACTCCTAGAAGGAAAGGACAGGACATCACCCTATATTAGAAGGACCTCAACTCTCCTTTTGTGAGGCTGATGTCATTAACTCCCACCCTACATGTCCTCACATCAGGTCTGGATCTCCCATCCTTGTAATAGAGCACTTTGCTCTCCTCTTTACTGTGATCTCAATATGCCAAACGCACCTTTTTGGCCTGACCTGTGGTTCAAGTAGACCTGTGTCCAAGGCCAGGTTGGATGGGACTTTGAGCAACCTGATCTAGTGGCAGGGGGGTTGTAACTAGATAATCTTCAAGTTCCCTTCCAGCTCAAACCGTGCTAACCGTTTTATGATCATTCTATGATCTATGATCTGGAGAGTGGAGGCACAGAACAAATGGGCACTGGTTTTTAGTTCTCAGCTAGCAACTTCAGCAAGGGGGCATGTCTACAGACATCCCTCATTGCTGTGAGCCCTTTCTTGTCATGTGAGATGCATCAAGGGTTGAGCATTTCATGTTTTTTTTTTTTTTTAAAAAAATTATTCTTATTATTTTTAATTTTTATTTTCTGTGATTCTATATGACCACAGAAAATAAAATCTTTAAGCTCCATCTGCTTTGCCCATCTCTGTAAATAACATGAAATAGGAGGCATTGGTCTTAATGTGACTCACTCTTAAATTTCAGGTCAAGTGAAGATAACACTTATTCTACAGATGAAATGTTGAGATATCTTGAGACATGGATGGAATTTATGTCTCCTAATTTCAATCATTTAGCCATTAAACACCGAGTGTCAGCTAAACTAAGTCTCAACTAGACTAGCTAAACACCTAGTCTTTAGCTAAACTAAACTAAACTAAGACATCTCATTAGAAATGTGATAAATCATCTTGTAGAATAGTTTGTATGTGTTGATAGAGTGGGATTATTGGTAATTTAGGTTAGGGTAGGTGCCTACTTTCAGGTGACTGAGATGTAGCCCACTGCACTGGTAATTCATTTTCTTGCATGGTTTTTAATATTGATCTTGGAAAAGCAGCCTACTGAAAAGGTGACTTGATGTACATGAATTAAAACTTTTGTGAAACAACTCAGGAATATTTCTGAGGTGAAGTTTTGGGGTTTGGTCTAATTAGTCTGATGCTTACAGTTTAACCAACAAATTGATCACCGATTTTTAAGAGAATTTATGTTAGACAGGATCAATTAGCAAAGTACATGATATTGTATGTTTTGATAAGCAGCTGTCATTCTCATTCAAATGAGCTATCATGTTTGCTTGGGGCACATCGTCACACAAGCATGACTTGATTTCATCCATTTAACTTTCCACAGAAAGCTCCCACGTCCTAATGAGGACTTTCTACATAACAAAAGGAGCAGGAGAAACACCTCCAACACAGTTGAGAGTTGCCTCTGCAGAGGCTTCATACTCTTCAAAGAGATTAGAGCAGGACCTTAAAATGGCAATGCTCCTAGTGGATGACCCTCAGTTTAAAGCAGAATGAAGCTGGCCCATTTGCCATGCAGCAATCTGTCCTTTGGGAAATGTGGGTGAGCATGGGCAGAAACAATGCCCTTTGCTTTAGGGAGTAATCCCACTGCTCTAGGGCTGGGATGGACTCCAACTTTTTGAGATGCCTTGGTTCGTTAATTGCTGGTTTCATTTTTTTCCTCAACATATTTTCCTTCTTTTTATTCCCTGTCTCAAAGTGAATCTCAGCAAATTTGACAACACCCACACACACCCCACCTTCACTAGCCCCCCTGGTATGATTTATATGTCTGCCACTGCTGCTGGTACCAGTGCTGTAAAAAGAACTGGCTCCTGTTCAAGTCCTTCTCCTGTCCAAATGTTTAGGGATTTGGAGTCCATACATACAATTGCTGCCTGGTTCTCAGGAAGAGAAAATATCCAGCAGCTGTTCAGTGTCTGATCAATTATGAGTTGAGGAAGAGGAGTAATAGCAAGGGGAGATATTGGTTAGAAATCTGTACATAATTAGGAAACAATGCTAAGAATGGGTGCTTGGGAGATGTGGAGAAGATAGATACACTTACAGAGTATCATAAGACTAATGGATCTCCCCAGCATGGAAAAAAAATTGCCCCTAACCTGATATGAATATTTTTTCCGAGGGTTTGGCAATATGAAGGAGGAAGAGAAGTCAGTCCTAGTCTGAGAACATGAACACTGGAGAGGGAGCCTGGTAAGTAGGCATCTTGAAGTAGATCTCCCCGCCCCAGTCAAGCACTGCACTGACTGTGATGGCAGCTTAGACACCCACTCCACGTGGAGACATAAATGTAGGCAACATGGTGTGTGAGATGAATCCTGCCTTAGGGATTCAAATCAATTTTCTCCCTCACAGTTGTTGAGTGTCGTCTGAGAAGCCCAAAGCTGCCTGGGAAAGCCACACAGGGCTGGCAAATATTGCAAAGTACCTTAAAATATTTGCTCCTTAGAAACCTTTGAAAGGGACTTTCACTTCCCTCTGGAGGGAAATCCAGAGACTAAAAGGTTTACCAAATAGCAGTAGACTCCCACCTTTGCACAACTGAATTTAGCCCAAAATTTCCATTACATTTGGTATAAAGGAAACACCTTTTCCATACTTAGTATCTTATTCACATTTTACATGAGGTAACAGGAGAGGGTAGGAGACAGTAGATCTTACAGTGTTTATTAGCACTACCCAGCACCACATGCAACCTTTAATTCACCAGGCATGATCTGTGCAGCCTCCATTTACTTACTTGGTGACTGAATGTGGTATTGGATGATGTTTACCTGAAATCCAGGTAACTTCCTTGCCAGGTAGTCTGTGTTTGGGAGTCAAAGGATGCTTGAGCACTATCTTGTGTCATGGCTTGAAAGTTTGGAATGAAGATGAAGGGAAGTATTTGTTAGTGACTAAATGAACCCATAAATCCGTTGCTTGCAGAGCATATGGGTCAACCTTGAAGGCATCATGTCCAGAATTCTGATGTGTTCCAGAGCTTTTTCATGCACGCTGTTGACTCTGAATCTCAGCAGACTCGGAGAAACAAATGTTGTTTTCCCTCAAAGTCTATTCAGTAAACCGACTAAATGAGCATAGTAGTTTACATTCAGTTTCAGTGAGTAAGAATAAATGGAAAGAATTGATTTACAATGTACCTAAGGGCAAAAATGAAAATGTTTTAAAAATTAGTCATTTGTGGGGGAAAGGATTGGTAAAACCTGAAAATGTGTCAGCTTGTGGGTATGTGGACTGAGATCTTTATAGCTGATAAATTTACCTACATCCAGCATCCAGTAACATGATTCCATACCACTACACGAAGCTGCATAAAGACTGAGACTGTCCTTTCTTCACACAGCAACAGAAGCATTTAGTAAGTTCTGTTCAGCAGTGTCATCACCATGGATTCATTTACTGTTTGTGTTATAATATGTGGAATTTTACCTAAAGTCTTAGTTCCTTTGCAATTACATAAGAGTATTTATCTTCATTAAGATTATTTATCTTCATTATGTGTGAAGTACTTTTGGTTGGGAACACCTGAAAATGTGACCCAAAAGACTTTCAGTGTTTAAGAAAAAGAGGTTTACATTGCCCTAAAATGGATTTATTATTTCACTTAACTACATTAATTTAGAATTTAGATGTCTAGTTAACATAACCCTCTGTGTCACATGTATTCAGTGGAAAAAATTAAAAATTGTTAATCTGAACCTAAGATATATGGGATGAGCACTGGACATCTCAGTCTTTCCATTGATTAGAGAATTGCAGATGATTAGCTTTAAATAGACATCTAACTCTTAGATGGATAGAGTTAGGTGAGAATCCACTTTAATATCAGAGTAATTTCTTTACAGGCTCTTTAATGATGGTGTTCACCCATGAGATGACAGAGTAAATCTGCTGAAACAGATGTCTCATTTAGCTACGTGATAGCTCAAACGCATTTTTCTTCAGAGCCATCGAGAGATGCTGACCTCAGAGCAATAAAACTGCATGTTCACAGCACAAATGCAATTTAATTGAAGCTTTTTTCCAGGAACACTGATAGAGTCCTCCTTGTTCAGCCAAGTCAAGTTCAAAGGTCATGTTCTTCAACTGTCTCTTGGGTGCCATTCAGATTAAACCTACAATGTTCTAACCAGTCAGGTATCCCCGAACACTCGGGGTGTTCCAGCCATATATAGCTATTTATGGAACTATGTCCTCGTTTGGTTGTGACAATGCAAAGGGGAAGTTGATGATGAAAAATTGCCCTCTCAGATGTTCAAGATGAGATTTTTCCATCATGCTGTTGCAGTTTCGGCCTTCCCCAACTGACTTGACAGAAGCTATGACATTCCTCTTCCCTATCTCAAATAACAAGGCTCCTGCACTTTTTCATTCCACCTCTGAAGTGACCTGGGCCTCCTTCCTCTCCTTCTTATAAGTGACCTAGTCTGCTCTCTTCTGTTCCCCTGAATCTCTCACAGAACCATCACAGACCTCCTGTCCTCCAAACTTTCCCTTCTGGTCCCTCAGTCTTAAGCCTTAGTTTTAATTCAGCAAGGAGAATAACAGGGCTCAGAGAAAGATTGTCACATTCCTCTCTCCAGTCCTTGACATACGAACCTATTTTCAGACTCACAGATGTTAACACCTGGAAGTCCCAGTGTATGGCTGTTTTCTGACCTCCAGGGTTAGCACAGCCTGGAGATACTCAACCTGGCACTCCTGTAGACAGAAAATACCTGCCAGTTGAGCTACCATTCCGGCTGGAAGGTTCATGACAGCTTTCCCCTATGAAACAGCTATTTTTTCCTGACTTTCCCTTAATTGCTTTCCTCTTTCTAATTTCAATATGAATTTAATTTTTGTGTTTTGGGCCTAAGTGTGACTGTCATAGATGATTTGCTTAAAAATACAATTTTTTTTTTTTTTGTTTAGTAAACAAAGACTGAAACATTACTTTAATAGATTATGAATAATTGTTTCTGGAGATCTACTGGTAGAGTCAAGCTGACAAACAATACTATTTGATTTTGAAGTTTCTCAAAAAAAAAAAAAGGATTTTGGGGAAAGGCAAGTGAGCAAAACTACGTTAAATTCTTGATTTGTTATTGAACTTGTAAATAGAGTATTTTAGCAACTTTATTCAGAGGCCTGCAATGACGATTTATTGTACTCCTTTTTTGAAAACTGTTTCATATGACCACTTGTGACCATCAAAATATGGTCAAAATACATGTGAAGTTTGTTGTTTATGTTCCCTGGATATTCAACGGAGAGATAAGCACCTCTAGAAGATTAATATTCCCAGCTTGCAGTAGGTATCTAATACAGCTAGAGTGAAGTATCCTTTGGAAATGTGTTGCTTTCCAGTGACTGCCCAGGAAGCCTTTGTGACCAGTTCAGACCACACGTTTATGACTGAAGAAAGTTCTCTGACATTCATTACATGCTCTATGAGAAGAGTCTTTAAGATCATCGTTCACTTAATGTCAGTGAAAGATTTTTCTTTCAATGTCTTTGACTTAGAACGCAGATTATACTCTGATTAACACCAGTTGTTGTCTGTCACTTTCTTCAGTAAGAACAAGAGTAGGTTCTTGAGGCAAGCCCCACCTGGGGTGATTTGCAGCGGTTTAGAAAGCCTGACATCTTGCAAACTGACTCCCTTTGCTATGCTTTGTGAACACTTCCTCTGTCGAATTTGACTATACTGTGACGGTTGCTTCCACATCTCATACTCTCTGCTTAGTTACAAAACCATGTCAAGAAACCTTCTTCTCTGGTTGCTGAGAGCCCAGATTTTCAGCCCAGCCATCTTCTGGTTGTCATTTTCCTGAGATATGTGAATCTATAAGCCTTTGACAGCTGACAACTTGTCTCCTTCTGGCTTGAACATATAGATGCTTATGAGCCAAGCCAGATTGTATAGGTCAGGCAGAAAAAACAACCACCCCTAAGCTTTCAATTCAAATCCATTCCTTCTCTGGCTGATCCCTCTCTTCCCACAGAAGATGTTTTGCATATGTTTGTCTGCTTTTGTTATTGAAAACCATTTGATTAATTAAAGTCCTCCCCTAGCTTAATTTGCTTTGCACACCACTTCAGTAATTTTTCCATTCCCTCTTCCTGTCCTTGTTGTCTCCAGCAGATATTTTCACCAGTTTCTTCTTTGTTACCCACTATTTCCGTCCACCAGAGGATTCCTCCACCAAGACAATCCAAATGAAAGGACAAGAGGATCTTTACATAGATAGGATATAGCACCTGGTATTGCCAGCAAATCCTGTGCAAATGTTTTGTTTGTTTCTTTTAAAGCATAGTAGCTTCACGTTCCTATCTCAGTCTTGGGGGATTCCTGTCCTTCAATGTTCCATGATGCATCAATGCAGCAATGCAGTTCCCATGGTTCTTGTCTTCCCAGTTCTTTGTTAAACTTTCCCATCACTTTCTTCTCTAACTGCTTCAAAATGTTTTTACAGTTTGTTTCCACTGAAAAATGACCTAAAGAAAAGAAATTAAAGATTTATCAACAATGAATCCAGAATATTGTAGGAGGGGCCCAAGTGGGACTAGTTTTTTGTTTCAGTATTTTATGTGAAAGACATTACGCAATGAAAATAAATATTTACTTAATTTAAAGGAAATCCTTTGTGGTCCGAAGCAGAAACATTTCTTTCAGAATATACTGAGAGATTTGGAAAACAGAAAACATTTGTCATTCTTCTCTTCAAAGGAGAAGCAGCTTCAGCCTTTCCCCCCCCCCTTAAAAATGTTTTATTATTTCTCCTCACTTCTATTCTCTTAATGGCATTGATATGAACCTCCTAGTACCAGTGAAACTCCCAACATGGCCATGCTTTCTTGAATGGCTCTGTGGAGTTGGTCAGACCTCAGTGAGAATGCACCACTGGAGTCTGGTCATTCAGAGATTAATGTAAGAACTTTTTTTACTAAGAAATCCATCCAGCTGTTTCTAAGGGAACAGATTCAAAAACATTCATGTGAAATTATGAACTGAAAAGGTGCTCCTCTGAGATAGATCCCTTGATAGTTCCTCTGCTTCCAATATGCCCTCCTTTGATCACCTGAGGCATTGCAGGAGAAAACAGAGTAATTGTCAAAATACTGCTTGTCCTGTAGGAAAAAAAAAAAAAAAAAAAAAAAAAAAAAAGCATTGGCTGTAGTCCTCTCACCAAATTGTCTGGGCTACAGGTCAGTTCAACACTGAGTGACTTCCCAGCTGTGGACACCTTAGCGTTGATGTGTCCAGGCAATAGCAGGGAACTTGAGGGGAAAAATAAAGTAGCACAGACACAGACACTGGAAAAAGCAACACCTGAATTACCACCACCACTTCCTGGAGCGGTAGAGGTTTAGTGTGTTAGGGAAAAGATCTACCTCCCAGCCATCTACTGACACAGCCTGTCCCCATTTTCATGTTCAAGACTGTATAAGATCAAACTAAAATCGCTTCCATTGGGGTAAAATATAGAGTTTCTATATAGATCACCAAGTGCTTGAAATCCTTACAGTCTGGATAATCATAGCAAACCCCATTGTTATAGATTTACGGTCAAGATGTATTGAGACCTAACAGTGGGTTCAGAGTTAACATGGTATGTCTGCGGTTATGCAGAAAGTCGGGGCTGGAAAGTGAAATAGGGGTTGTTTGAAGATGAGTGTCTCCCTTCACATCTGGCTTAGTGCCTTCAGATTGAGTGCCTGTCTGAAGAGTCCCCAAAAACATGACCCCGGAGATGGTTTTAGACATGTCCATAAGGTGAGATTCATTTAGTAGAAAGCTTTTGACTCCCTGTATGCATCAGCAGTTTTAACTGGTGACAGTTACACCTACAGCAGGTGTAAACAGAACTCAGGAGAAAATTAAAATTTGGAAGTAACAATATTGTAAACAGTTTTGTAAACAATATTGTAAATGTTAAGGAAACAGGACTGTAGATACCACCTTTTAATTTGATCCATACTGGTAAGCCGATGTTCAGCTTCTCACCGAGCCAGTATTCAAAGACCTGTGTTCAGCTGTAGAGGTTCTTTATTTCACTCTGAGCAAAGCAACTTCGCACCCTGTTTCCCTACTTGTAATAAGAAAATCTCCTTTTTCTCACTCTTTTTCTGTCTCTTTTACAAAGTTTTATGGGATGTGTGAAAGCACTGTTTAGATCTTGGTTGAGAGCTCCCTTGGCACTGCTGTAATATTGGTAATAGGGTGGCAATTTTTAGCAGGCTTGTTCTGCTTCAGAAAGTTCTGTTCATCTTTTCATGTTCAGTCGGAAGAACCGGGTGAAGGCTGAGCAGATGGACACAAGGACCTTTCTAGTCTGTGGTTTAAGATAAACTTTGAACTGTAATAACATAATCCCAAAGACTTTTTGCTAGTGGAATTGTAATCTGAAAAGAAAATTGATGTATGAAAATCATATTACCGCTGTCTTTCACATGCACATTCTCAGTACTATTTTACTTAATAGTTCTTAACTCTTGACCTCACGACAAATTTATCTCTTATTTAATACTTAAGATGTTTAGATCATTAGGTAAAAGCAGCATTGCTATTTAGGTTACATGTTGAAAGTTATAGCGCCTGGAATAATTCTGTTTTGTGGTTTCCAGGCTGTCTCCAAAAAAATTAGAATTGCAGTGAGGCTATTGATGCAGTTAAATTTAAAATAAAAGTCTCAACCCCAAATCCAGATTGAAGCAAATCTTAACAGCATGAGGCATCATTGCAAAGGTTTAAAATTTTTCAGTTCCCTTCATCAATATGTACTATTTCCTGAAGGAAGCCAGACAGGTTGATCATGTGCAAAATAAACATATATACATATATATTTCACACATGCACATATATATTTATGTGTGTGCATATGCATGTGTGCATGAGTGTGTATATATATTTTTTCCCCTTTCTTCTTCATATCAGACTTCAATGTGTGGCACTAAACCCATCATTTAATGTGGAATTATGAAGAATGGAATGTGGAGAATGAGGTCTTGCTTTCCTATTGGTCACCAGGCTCCTCTTTAATTGCTGGGGGAAGATCAAAATTATAAACAGAGGTCTGTGGCCATAGAAACACGCAGATCAACTTTTAAATTTCATCACATAAAAATCATTGGCTGTTTTTTGGTGGGTTTTTTTTCTGTGTTTTTTTTTTTTTTAATTTTTTTTCTCTACCTTGCACAGGAAAAATGTCTGCCACATGTGTTCAAACATATATATATATATCTATATATATCTATCTATTTCAAATATATATACTGCAGTTCAAAATAGTGATGGTGACTTACACCTAGTGAGAGGTGTCAGTTATTTCTCCATATAGTCATTAGTAGCTCATTGAAATACAAGTAGAATTCAGAGCAAGAAACTCTGGAATCAATGCAAAATTTCAGCTTATTTCTGCTTAAGGGCTCCATACACAGGGTCAAAAGACTTGTTACTCACTTTTACTGTTTTTTTTCCCCATATACTATTCCAGCTCCCTAAACACATATGTGTATTCAAATCACTATTGGTATGCTTTCAACAAACTCCCTTGCCCCAGTGGACAAATGGATTCGCACCAATTAGAAATTAATTACAAGTTGATTCCGCAGAGTTGAAAAATGCTTAGTTAGAGGCTTTGAAAATCTCACTGGTTTCTTGTAATATCATGAAATCTTAAATATGCCTGGTCTAAAAAGACCTTTGGAGGTCCCTAGTCCAACTTCTTGCTAAAAAAAAAAAAAAAAAAAAAAAAGGTGATTGTGCCTTTGTCCAATTGAGTTTTGAGTAATTTTTTCATTATATCCAACCATAGTTTCCCTTTCTGCAACTTGTGACTCTTCATCCTTCTGTTCTACATCTCTGAGTAGTTGCATGTCCTCCACCAACCCATTCATGTAGTGGAAGTCTGCAATTTGTTCTTCCTGTTTCCCATGGCCAAATATCACTGCCAGTCCTCACTGCCAGGGAGAGTAAGAGGTACTGATGTGGATGTTTTTTCTAGAGTTCGAAGTTTTTTCCAGACAGAGAAATGTGTATCCATGGTCCTAATTTCAGGCTTTACCCTGTACACATTTTTGCCTGTCATTTTCCTTGATCTCCGCAGTGACCGCATCTTCCACTTCTCTTATTCTACATCCCCCACTGTCATTACTTCCTAAACCTTATTCCTTACTCAAATGAAGCTAAAAGTGGTAAACCCAAGCTATTTCTGTTATCAATATTTTAGACAGAAAATTTTTCTTTTCCTTTCCATACTTCCGTCATAGCTACCGTAGACTTTATACCTTGATGCTTTTGCTTTCAAATGACCCATCTTTTTGATACATCACAAAAAAAGCAGAAAGAAAAAAATGCAAATGCTGTCCACTCTCTTTCTATCTGTAACCTCTGACTTTTTATTGCTGATGCTAGAACTAATCCTTTCTACCAGCTTTCATTATGTCCTCAGCTCTCATCTAGATTCTTAACACTCATCCAATCCTCCACCCTTCACAAATTTAATTACTTTATGTTCCAGCTTCCATGGTTTACTCAAAGGGAGTCTTCATAATATAAAAACCTAACTGCCTGTGTTCTGTAGCTTCATCTTCTAGCTTTGTGAAGTTCTTCATAATTCTGCCTCTTTGTTTGATTTTCATGCCAATTGGTCACACAGATATCTCTTACATATTTGATCATTAAGTGTCTCTTATTAGGTCTCCTGTTCTGAAAACAACCTTACCTTTGATGCCTGCAAAAAAATAAAGGTCTTAGTGTTGGTTATGCAAGATCAATGGAAGCTGGTCTAAATGCCATGAAATGAACCATGACATTTCTACTGATTTCTGCAGACTCTGGGTTAAAGTTCGCATTTAGAACTATTATGATAACATATTAACCTGTATTTCTTTAACCTCACTATCATCACAGTCCTGATTAGTTATTTATTATTATGATTAATGTTTGCTACAGCAGTGGTGCTACGTGACCACAGCCAAGATTCAGCTCTTGATGTGACCTATATAAATACACAATAAGAAACAGACTTTGGCCTAGAGAAATTATGAACTGAGTAGTGAACTCAGACAATGAAAGAAAAAGCCTTTCCAAAGTTGGCTAATGTCAGCTTTATAGCCAGGGACACGTCTAACATCCTGTGTATCTCGATTATGCCCTGAAACATCAGAACACTTAG
This sequence comes from Athene cunicularia, assembly GCF_003259725.1. Lineage (NCBI taxonomy): Eukaryota > Metazoa > Chordata > Aves > Strigiformes > Strigidae > Athene > Athene cunicularia. Next base: position 1,483,789 of record NW_020799095.1, read on the forward strand.
TTGTTGTTCCAATAGAAATGATCATTTACCCATCTTTAGATTTTGCATTAAAAAAAAGAAGCCCAAGGAGGCAAAGTAGCAGTTGTAAGACTTGATGCCAATAGAAATTCCATGTTAATTTCAAATATATCTATATATACCACTGCCACGTCAACATCAGCTAAGGAGCTAGTTCTTGGATATTTTATAGCCAGTGGAAACTATGCTTAAGCATAGTGATTAGTGAACGTCAGCTGACTTGTCTAGTTTTCTACTTTTGCACCCAATACTCTATCAATATTTTTGACTAGAACTCTGCCAACTACACAGGAAACACAGAATGACTAATTTCAGTGGAGATGTCCAAATTAAATGCCAGCACTCTCCGATAAACACTACTTCACCCTCCTTAGTATCTGTTAAGAGTCTACAGTTTTCCAGCTGTGGTGACTTGTCATCAAAAGTACAAAATTGTCAAGCAAAACAGTGTCAGCATGGCCTTCTCTGAGAAGAGGCTTTGCTGTGTAGACAAAATTTCCTCCCTGGTGATCGTGTTGCAAACAAGTTCTGCCTCAGAGAGTCAGGGCACAAAGAACAAAAAAGGGATTTGAGTAGCAGTGTGGTTGGAGTAGGGAAGTGGAAGGAGGAGGGGGCTGGAATGGGAAAGTGCAGAAACAGTTTTAAATATTTGGAATCTGCAATTGTATTTTTTTTTTTTTTTTTTTTTTTTTTTTTTTTTTTTTTTTTTTTACCCAGATTAACTATTCCCCCTACAATGCTTTTTCATAAAGGGATCAAGTCCATTGTTTATAGAATTTGTTAATAACAGTCTCAGTCGCGCTGTCACAGCAGAGTGATTCAATTACAAGACTGGACAATAAAAGCTCAATAAAGAAACTCAAATCCTTATTAAATTCTTTTTTTTTAATTATTATTAAAAAAATACCTAAGCAGGCTAGGATTGCCAGATTGGGAATTTACATTGAACAGAAGAATGATATGATCTCTCTGAGTAGCACGGTGCAAATTAAAAGAGGTTTAGCGTTAAGTGCTCATGGCACAAAAGCAATTTTAAGTACCTGCAATCAGCTTAGGTTGGCTAAGCCTAAACATGTACAAATCGTGTAATGGGCAATATCCCTGGCAGTACCACGCAGAGCTCTGACAGATGTGCTCTCCAAGGTGTACAGTGGGTCCTACAATAGCTCACGATGAGTGTCTGCATGGTCACGCACATTGATTATGTGTGTGCGCGTGTGTGTGTGTGTGCGTGCGTGGTTTGTGGGCCACCTAGTGTCCTGGTGCTGACTAGACAAAATAGTCTGATTTTTATTTCTGGGAGCACGGATTTTAAGGCAAGAAAAGAACATTTCAATCACTGATTTTGATACCTCTCCAATCACAAAACAAGATAAAATGACCCAGAGATTGCTGCACATTTCTCTTAACTGCTGCTTCAACTGGAGACTCTTTCATAAAAGAGCATCTGATCTCTATTTAGACCCTTCTTCCATTGGGAAATCTGTTATTTTCCTTGCTAGTCATCTCAATTGATAATTAACTTTACAGTAAGGAACTTACATTTTTTTGAGTTTTGTGTTTGTTTGGTTTGTTTTTTGTTGTTTGTTTGTTTGTTTTTCCCATGCGGGTATAATTAGATGCCAACTTTTTTTAAAGTCTGCTACACTAAAGAGCTCTCTGTTAAGAGAAAATTTTGTCCTGTATAAGCACTTAGAGATAGTGACTCAGGTACATATGAATCTTCTCTACAGTTAGTTAAACAGCGGGAGCTTTCTTAGTTTCTCAGTGCAGTGTAAGATTTCCAGGATTTGGGTCATTCTTACAGATCTCTGAACTCTTCTAGTCACACTGGTACAGATTTCCATCCATCCTCAGTCCTCTGATTTGCCATCAGCATGGTAGTAAAGCCTGATTTCTTTACGATGGAGAACAACTGAACTACAGGTGAAGATTTTTGCATTTGAGGTATACAAGATGTCTCTTGCTTTTGACTTGTTATCTGGTATCCAGTCAGGAATGATCCGGATAGAACCTCTATTCTCCATTTGACAACTTGTTTTTGTTAATTGTCTATGAATGTAATGGAATGTCCTCCTATTCTCAGAAATTTGCTTAAAAGTGTCCCACACTTTACAGCAATTTTTGGAAGCATTAGTCATATAAACATGTACATACAGCCTGGTGTCGTAAAAGTCATGTTCTTAAGGTATAGGTAAGAGAATATGGCAGAGAAAAAGACTACCGACAACAGCATGGAATTCACATATAGTCCACATAAATTGATCATCATGAGAGCCTGGCTTAACTTGGGTGTCATTGTAATGCCTTTGTGAAGAGTAAATGCTGTACCTTCAGCTTACCTTTAATGTTAAAACATCTCCCCAGTTTTGGCCCTACAGGATGACAATTTCTGAAAACCTGAGGTAGTGGAAGTTTGATCTGCTCTGCACTTTCTTTACCTTAAGATGCCACAACAGCCAAGGTAAGTATCAAAAATGGGGTTAATCTTGGACATGAGCTGGCAATGTGTGCTCACAGCCCAGAAAGCCCATCCTGGGCTGCATGAGGAGAAGTGTGGCTAGCAAGTCAAGGGAGGTGATTCTTCCCCTCTACTCTGCTCTTGTGAGACTTCACAAGAGTACTGTATTCACCTCTGGTGTCTCCAGTACAAGAAAAACATGTACCTGTTAGAGGATATCCAGAGGAGGTCACAGAAATGATCAGAGGGCTGGAAGACCTCTCCTGTGAAGAAAGGCTGAGAGAGTTGACATTGTTCAGCCAGGAAAAGAAGGCCCAGGGAGATCTTATATAAAAGAGGCTTAAAAGAAAAATGGGAAGCGACTTTTTACCAAGGCCTGAGTGACAGGACAAGGGTCAACAGTTTTAAACTGAGAGAGGATAGGTTTACATTAGACATAAAGAATAATTTTTTTATGATGTGGGTGGTGAGACACTGGAACAGGCTGCCCAGAGAAGTTGTGGATGCTCCATCATTGGAAGTGTTCAAGGCTGGGTTGGACAGGACTTTGAGCAACCTGATCTAGCAAAAGATGTCCCTGTGCATGGCAGGGGGATTGCACTGAATGATCTTTAAAAGTCCAAAACCATTCTATGATTCTATAATTTTAGCAGTCCTAAAAAAAAAAAAAAATTAAAAAAAAAAAATAATTGTCTTGCTTGTGCTGGTAGTTTCATCTCTATCTCTAGTCAATAGAGGGATAAGCAAAAGCTGCAGGAAATGCTATCTCTCTCAGACATTAAAGGACGGGGTGAATTACCTTCTGGCAATGTCTACTGGATGGCAAACCATCCGAGCTATACATCTATCCCTTAAATCTTCCTCTCAGGTGTCTTGTTCTCTTCATTGACTATACAGACAACCTGATCATCTTGCTTTGTCTAATTGCTTAGCATTTAGACAGAGCAAATTAAGTGATGTGAAGACCACTACATCATAAATTTGGTGGAAGACTGGTAGTCTTCGATAACAACACAATGAGAGGTGTGAAAGTTTCTGCTGTGATCTGACCTGTAGTCACATAGCCACTAGGAACTGTGGTGTGCACATCTGGTCACTACTGGATCCACAGTTGGATAAGAAAGCTGTTGCAGTGCCAGGCAGAGGACAGCAAAACTGGAGAGCCCTTCTAAGAGGCTGAGTGGATGTCTGAGCACCCTTGCTGGTGCAGACATCATAGTAATTGGAGCAGCAGGTCTGTGATAGCGGATGTGCAGTTGTTAAAGGAAGTTGGAAGTGTCAGGAATTAACAAATAAGTGGATGTACGTGGTGCTGGAGTAGAAGGAGGTTGCTACAGCTGCAGCTTATGAATGTTTCCTGGATGGAGATCATGCTGTATCTTAGAAACATTAAATGTTTTGTCCTTCAATGGACATAGCCAATACTTAAGTAAGGAGAAGAAAATTATACTATTGCTAGCCTTTGGTAGGGAGATCATTACCCAGAATTTCCTCTGTTGTCACAGACCCCTCTGTTGGATTCATCCATCCTTAGATAACTGTCTAAAATAGATGGCATGACGTGCCCTCTCAAGTGACCTTTCATGGATAGAAGCAGGAAACCTGGCTTAAAGCAGGGGCTTACATTTTAAATGGCTATGTTTAAGAGCGATTAATTCTGCCGGAGCACTCAATCTAGGTTAATCATCAAGGCTCTGCCTGTCAGCTCTGTACAGATATGTGGAGCATTCACCCCATCTTTGAGTAGTGGTTTATGACTGCTGGGATAAACTGTCCTCCAAAGTGGCAGTTTCTCTGAACTGATTATAGAGAGTGTGGAATGAGAAAGCTCTTCGGAAACATGCTTCAGTTACTTTCCTAAAAAATCAGGCAGGCTGAAGTCTTTGTAACAGAGGCCAGAGATTTTCAAGAGCTGCAGCTGGGTCCTGCGTTTATCACAGACAGAAGTGTATCCTCCCCATGTCTCCCAAGCACCCATTCTTAGTGTTGTTTCCTAATTATGTGCAGATTTCTAACCGATAGCTCCCTTCTCTTTTACATCACAGAATGATGGATCTCCCCCACTTTGTAGGGATACGATGGGGTGTTCATTCCTGATGCCAACAACCACTATAGATGCACTTAGTTTGGGGTTTACCTCACCTAATGTTTTCCATCAAAAACTTAAATGTTGAGTCCTATCCTGGATTGGACGTTTAAGACATAAAGTAAAATAAGTCATAAGTACCCATTCCTGCTCATAGCTTGTTTCCCTCTAGCTTGAATTAAATGTTCAATTTTTAAGCAGCCACCTGTAAACAAGTGAATTCTCTGCCTTCCAAGATCTAGATGAGTCTGACTGATCCTTGCCAGATGGAAGTTGAGCTCTTAGAGGTGTTGTAGACAACAGAAAGCTTTTTCTTTAGTTTCAGTAGTGAATGCTGGTGCATTGGAAGCAAGAATGATCTGAATCTGTTCTTTTCTCGCCTGAATTAAGAAATACTCATAAAGCATGGGAACAGTGAGGCAAAGGTGGCTTTTTTGTCCATACTAAATAAATGTAGATTATATAGGCTGATCAAATGCAGCCGACTGCTTTGGACACTTTACAAATTTTCTCATATAAACTTCTCAAAAGTGGAATTAATTTCTAGGCTAGCAGGCATACATTTTTTAATTAAGAGAAAAGCATTTATTAGAACAGATGAGAGCACTAAATCTGACCAATATACCTTTGAAGCTGCCAGCCCTCTGCTTTATTCTGTGAAATTACACTCCCTGAAATGTGGTATGGCTTTATATTTCACAGCATCCATAACACGGATTTATCAAAGGTCACTATGGCAACATTCAGGCAGTCTGAGACAAATACGCGTATGAGCATAGAAACAGGACAAAACAAACTAAAATCGCTCTGTTCCCACCCAGTCTTCTCCCCTGTCCCTTCAACTCCAAATTTAGATGAATGCTATTATTAATACTCCAGTCGATATTACCTCAGCAGAGACTGAAAAGCAGGAGAGAGTTCACACCGCAGATATGGAGAGGAATATCAATGCTGTATAGCACATTGCACGCTTAGGATGGCTGGGGCTATGGGTAACTCTGCAGAATAATTGTATTGGCATGTGTGAATTCTGGGAATCAGAACCTCCTAATATTTGTTTTGGCCCCATTTCCATGGTAATAAGTGCACTTGCTATTAATTCTTTAGTTTATTACTAGTCTTTATTCCTAGTATTGAGAGGAGGGGGTTATTCACATTCAATTTGGAATTCCAGGCCTCATATATATAAACCTGAACTTACTAATAGTAAATATGTATATAAAAAATATAAAATGAGGCACTCAGAATCACAAATAGCTACACTTTGATAAGGGAAGGGAAGGGAAGGGAAGGGAAGGGAAGGGAAGGGAAGGGAGGGGAAGACAAAAAGAAACAAGATTCAGAAAATTTAATGCCCAATGTTGAAAGATAAATTAAATTTTTAAAAAGTTTTAAACAATCTTGATAACCAGCACTCCAGGCCTGCCCTATAGATCTATATATTATGTTGTTTTTAACTTTTCCCCGCTTGTATCAGCCCATTCCAGAACAAAAGTGTGCTTCGGAACACGCATACAACACCTTCAGAATTTCCTTAGGCACTGCGAAATGCATGAAAATATATTCAGGGCTGCATACTAAAGTATTTGAGAGCCCATGAAAGACAAAAGGAGATGAACTTACTTGGAAAAAATAGGGTACTATTATTCAGCAGGAAAAAAAAAAATCTCAACTTCCTTTCCTGGCAGTTGATTTTATTTTATTTCATTCTTTGTGAGAGCACGATCAGCAAATCATTGTTAACAGTGTATTGAAAGTTAAACAAAATAATAAAGTGATGGTAAAAGAATCCAGAGGTAATTTCTACCTCAGTGGAAATGAGTGAAACGGATATTAATATTTAATGTGGTGGAGGTGACAAGTGAAATGAGTACTCATTTCCCCTCTCCTTGGTACTGTGCACAGAGATATGCACCTCATTCACACATAGACATTGATGCCTACATTAGCCATGGATGGGAAAAGCTTTTCCTCTTATGGGTTCTGAATTGAACTAAAGACCCCATTTAGCAAACACATAAACACATGGTTACCGTTATGTAGGCACTTAAATCTCAGTTTTTCAGTGAGTTTTACACATATATATTTACACAATTGTGTAGTTAATTGATTTAGTTGTTAGGGTCATGTCTCACAAGGTTCTGAGTGATCAAACCACTTGAGAATGGGACTACTTTTGAAGACATGAAATCATTAGGATTAGTTTTGAAGCATCTTATAAACTGAAACTACTCCTAATGAATCATAAATGTTTTGGGGTTTTTTTTCGATCGGATTAAACACAAGAACATAAAGTGGTTGTACACAGAGATATAAATAAATAAATATACTCAAACCTCTGCAAATGAGACTGTTGGTGTTGTTAAAGCATGTAGAGGTCATAGAGGTCATAGAACCTATATTATTAAAGAATATAAAACCTTGCTGTGCACTAGTTAACAAAACTTTTATGTGGAGTAAAAGGAGGGCAGAGTGTGAAGGTCTCAGACAACTGTTGAATTCAGTGTTTGGCCACTGGATATCAAGACCAAGAAGTGAACCAACTATATGGAGTTCAGAGGAAATCATTAAGAAAGATCAGAAGTCCAGCTAACATGGCCCATGAGGGCAGATTGAGGGAATTACATTTACATATTCCAAAAGAAAGGATATATGTATATATACTTGTGCATAATATGCATATACACAACACTTAGAATTTTTTTTTTGTTTGTTTGCTTGTTTGTTTGTTTTTCCCCATGAAATATCATTAATCTTATTGCCAAAAGAATCCAATTCTGAATCTTTTTCAAGGATATTAAGGGTCCTTGTCTTTGCTATTATTATGGGTCTCCAAAATATGCCACGTTTTCAAGAGACCTCCAGACATTTTAATTTTTTTTTTTTTTCCCTTGGTTCTGCAGCTCCTATACTACCAAAAGGAATGGTGACCATCTCAACCTCTACAGAGAAAGACATCCTGATGTTCAGATTTAGGGAGTATGGGTTCAGAGAGTAGATGTGTAGGTGTACTCTATGATCAGTAATTTTATTTTATCTCATCCAATCTCTTAGTCAACTATCTAATTTCCTTCTGACCCTTATTTCTTAGATGTACATAGTATTCTTCTGCGTTCGACTGGTTTTATCTGCTCATATGGGACAATTCATGTAATGCGACTACCTCTCCCATGCATGGCATGTGAAGAACATTTAGAATACAACTGGAAGTTATAGAACAGTATGATAATACATACTCGCGTCTGATTGCTCTCCAGAGGAAGGAATCAATCCTGCCTCATCTCTTTTGCTTAGGACATAATAGTCCTGATGGATTTTTAATATACTCTAGTCTCAGGATGTGGAATATACCAATTTCTCCATTTTAAGTTCTCTAGGTCACCATGTCCATAATATTCATGGGCTAATAAATGAATGGTATTTGCTAATGTATATACCTGTTTTATGCCACCTGTCAATGAATCTGTGCCTCAGAACTAACTACTGGTTTCTTGAAAAAAAATAATGGTGAGAAGAATTTGGCCTCAGGGTTTGATTGTAAATTTTTACTATTTTCTAAATCCAGAGCCTCTTGACATCTGGCAGCATGGATTTCTCCCTCTGACAGGGTATTTGTTTCCTGTCATGTTGAAGCTGATTAAATTATTTTCATATTATTCTAAATGAGTCTTAGAGAGTCCGTGGTGATTGGATGTTTCAGTGATACTGTAAACTTGGGCACCTGCTAAACAGTTATGAAATATGAAGAATTATGAAGCAGTCTTGATTAGTACAAGATGACAAAAATTACTGTTGCAGGGAAAGCGTTAAGAATTCCTCAAAATACCCACTTTTTTATTATTAATATAATGCATGATCTGAGAATATACTCCATATTAACATCATAAGGTGGAGATTTCTGCTGATGGATAGAAACGAGACCCCAGAATGGGAGTCATTCATCTTCATCTTTAATTCCCCACAGCTCCATCCCACTTTCATTAAAGAAAACTCTGGGTTCACCTTAGCCTCCTGTATTGCTTTCTTATCACTTATGCCTTGGCTAAATGTGCAGACACAAAACCTGTGCATTACTGTTTCAAGAGGTTAAAGGTATGAATCATGATCAGTGTGCAGAGACAGCCATTTAAACTTTGGATCCTTGTCCATTGTACAGGGAAATTGGAACACTGATTTAGTGAGAGGATGAACACAAAAGATAATTCTTACACATCTCTTTTAGTACCTTACATCAGATTGTCGTTTTTTCTTACACTCCAGACTGTTTAATCCTACATTTGTGATTCCTGAATATGATTACTGACTAAACAGAGATGCCTTCTCTCAAGTAAATGTTTCAGTCAGAGCTATCCACCTAAGCATATGTGGTCTTCACTGAGAATGAAGCTAGCATAATCAATATAGAAGTAACTCTTCTCATCTTGAAGTCATTGGTCAACATGGGTCAGAAGAATTAATCCTTAAAATGCTCATTGCTCTGTATTGAAGGAACTCTGGGTTATGAATTGAGATGGAGACATCTAAGGTAAAACACACTCTGATGAAGCTCATCCTTCCTGTGAGTTGACATATGAAGTCAGTCTTTCTTGTTACCTTCTCACCAGCTCCCTCTCTGTCTCTCCCACTGATGCAATATTTCACCCAGCCCAGAAGACACTAGTTTCTCCTAAGGGGAGTTGTTCAGGTAGGATAAATGTCATTACTGTTCCTCCCTGACATCCAAGGTTAGGGAGCTACTATTAATTACTCTATCTGCATTATGACAGTACTTGTGTTTGGCGTGGATATCTAGATAAGAAGCCTGTCTCTGCTTTAAGAGTTAACATGTTGATTCCATCCTGAGTCCTGACAAACAACGCTTGGATAAAGTAGCTGAGGGTTGAGGCATGTATATGGCCAAGTTTGTAATTTTCCACCAGCCCACTAGAAGCTGCACCATTATATATTTTCCTAAACTGCTCTTTGTTGGTTTTCCTTCTTCTTCCATCCTCTCTCCCCAAGCCATCTTGTTTCCTGCCTTAATGAAATGATTTGAGGGTCTGCATAGACTCCTATTCAGAGAAGACAGACTTTGTGAGAAAGGCCACTGCAATTGGAAATGAATATGGCTTTCAGGAGCCAGTAGCCATAAATTGAATTAGGCTAGAGATAACAAACTGCAACTGCGAGCTGTGACCGAGGACGTGTGTGGTATGTGCTTTCTCAGGACATCTTACAGAGATGCTGATTCATGTGCTGTCTTCTTCCTTTGGTTGAGCAGAGTGCCAGTCTTTGGGGCTGTCATTTTACAGCGTGAAAGACAGACATGAGATGCGCTGGCAAGAGGTTTCCAGGCAGTAGGGTAAATGAGCCAAAGAATTCAAAGCCACAGTCTCTCCCATTCCTACCCACCAGATTATAACTGCAGCCAGAAGAGAGATGCAGATGAAACGAGAGAGCAAGAGAATGTGGTTACTGTGCCGAGAGGTATAGTCCAAAGAAACACATTAATTTTGTTAGGGCTTGGGCCAACAGAAGGGGCCCAGAGTGACAGAGAGGGAAGGAGATGAAGGAAAAAAGGGCGATTATGAAGTCCATTGCCTAATGCACATTGCCCGGTGTTGCTGGTTGCCTGCTTCAAGGCCACCCACATGGGGTAAGTGACACTCGTGAATGACTTAGTAAAACTCATGGGGCCTGTCAAGGCAGTGAACAGGAGTCTCTCTCTTCATCAAAAGACTCATTTAAAAACAGAGCTGTGAAGGGGAAATGGGAGTGCATGGGGGTGGTAACAGAAACACAACAGCAATGAGAAAACATGAGGTTTCGCAAGCAGGGTTGAGGTGGTCGGCTCTACCTTGCTATCAGCACCCGGCCCTGAGACTGATGGGGTTTTGTTCTCCCCAGACTTGGTGGTGGAGACCAGCTTGGAGAAATGAGTCAGGCTTACCATTTTAATTCTTTGGACATAAAACTCAGCGTGAGGTAGGGGGGAGAGCTGCAGTCGTGCTTGACAGAGGCCACCTAGAAAAGCCAGTGTTGTTCTTAGTGGGGTGAGTTACCTCATTCTGAGCCCATAGGTGGGAAAAATCCCAGCATCTCACCCTTCATCAGCACTCTGCATCTCCAACTGGTTGCTACAGTCCATAAGAGCTACAGAAAAGTATTTGAAAGCTCTCCAAGCTGAAGGACCCTCATGAGGCTTTATAAAAGTAATAAAATTATTTCTTCCCAATCCTTGTTTTTCTTCCTTTTTTTTTTTTTTTTTTTTTTTTTGCTGGTAAGGCTAAGAAATGATAGGAAAATGTACAGACTCAGGTCTTACCCAGTTTCTTGTGTATCAATTTTCCAATTTCCAAAAGAAATGGAAAATTCAGTGTGACTACTGATGCAGTGTTGATTTTATAAAAAAGGATTTTCCCTGTCTCGTTCCAAGAGTCATGTCCTTTTCAAGCAAGCCCAGAATTTCAAGGGTTAATATGAAATTTGTCTCAGTCTTCACATAGAAGGAGATGACCTGCATAGAGGCACTGCCACCAGATTCAAACCTGGCCTAATTTGACAAAGCCAGAGGATTTTCAAATTGAGCAAAACTGCAATTGTGTTTGGGTCAAGGTGTGAATTTTCTTATTTAACTTCACTATCATGACCTTTGAGTGCCATTTCTTGCTGTTTGGGCATACATTAACTCAAAATAACAGTTGGTACTTAAATCTTGAAGGGTCTTGCAATCTAAAGAAATGAGAAATAATAGTTGTCCCTCATTTTCAGGAGCAAGGCACAAACATAAATGTGTTTATCCAGGAATTATTGGCGCATCTGGAATTTCGCTGAACTCTACAGGCTCCAACCAATACGATGGCAATGAAGTTTCTTTCCTGTAAAAACATATCTGTGACTTGCAAAGTATAACTCAAAGCCAACAGACACTTTATTGCGAGTTCACCAAAGGCAGAATCTCTGAGAAACTCCAGAAATGCAAACAGAAGCATCAATTATTTTTAATTCTTTTTTTTTTTTTTTCATTTTTTTTTTTTCAACTTTGCACAACCTCTGAGATTTTGACCTCACAAGTTTCACACAGCTCTAGTTAATTCTTGTTCAAGAAGCAAGTCTTCTGACTCAGAGTCATATCCTAAAATTCTTCCTATGAAGGTTTCACACTACTCAGGGCCAGCAATACAGATCCATTTGCTGATGTGATTTGACTAATCCCCCTATAATGAGGAAGTGGAACAGCTGAGATAAAAGCCTGAGCCCTCACTGTGCAAAGGTATGAACTAATAAGCAAAGCTAAGCTAATATGGGGATCCAGGCATTCCCAGAGGGGATTTGAACCAAACTGACTTTGGTATTTTTGATCAAAATGGATGCCAAAAAAAGTTATTGAAGGGTTCACAAACTAAAGCAAAAAGTCAACAATACTACCACCTGTCTTTTCATTCATGATACTATTATCCATTCAGTGGCCAAAAAAAAACCCAACAAAACTACACTTACCCCAGATTTCAATGCATGCCAGAACTGCCATTGTCACATTCACTTATTTGCAGTGGACAGCAAACATCTGTGGACTGCATTCATATCACTGAATAAATGCATACATCTGTGTGTTTGCTAGGGGTATTTAAAGCTGCACAGAGAGATGGGATCACGCAAGGGAGGAATGTAATAAGATTAAGATGCACTGCAGTTACTCTGGGATAAACTTTACGAACAGTGAGATTTATTAGCCCACGGAACTGAATTTCTAGAAAAATTGACCCACTAACTTCAAAAATTTAAAACTATACCCAAACCACATAGCAGAAAACATGATGTACATCCTTGGTTTAACAGATCTATATCCTTCTGAGTGGGATTTTTCAGTTTCTGAAATGTAAGGATAATATTTTGCTCTTTGTGTTGCTGTGAGGCTACAGACTTTATAATGATGGTGCTCTTTTCTCAGAATAAAGGACAGACTTGACCCTAAGGAATTTCCTTTCTCCATCAATTAAATACAATTTTTAATCATGAATTTTCCTTTATGTAATATGCCTAAATCTATCCTTATTAAGCAAAGTATGCAGACAAGAGGAACTTTATGAGGATTTAGTACATACTTAAGTGGTTTGGTGGATCAGAGCTTAAAGAAGTAGGGTTACTCTTAAATTAGTAAGGATAGAAGAATGGGAAATCAAAGCACAGAGTTTGAAGTACTGATGCCAGTGATGACACAAGGGGGAACAAAGGGAATTTTCTGCAAAGCCAGTTCCACAACTGATTAACAGTAAAAAAGACAGTTCAAAAGAAGTTTTAACAGGTTATTACCAATGAGACAAAAAGCCTTTACATGCTTTTCCAACTGTTGCTCTACAAGAACACAAGGCTGGTGTCAAATCTGCTGGATGCAACTAAGCATTCAAAATACCTTACATGTCTCAAAGGACTCCAGACACCAGTCCATGCATGACTGAATCAAGCTCTCATTATTCTCCCTGAGCAACTTTGATGTAAAACCTTGAAAATAACCAAGTGATGGGGTGTGATGCTAGGATGGTGCTGATGGGGGAGGGTGAGCAACATAGGGAAACAACAGTGGCTGGAGAAGATGGGAGGGCTGAGATGGGAATCTAGCAAGCAACTTGCTGGACAGGGAGGTGAGAACTGGGGAAAGCTGGTTCTACAAAGTGCAGGGAGGGCAACGGTCCATTATGATGGTGAGACACCAGCACTGCACAAGATTATTTGGATCCTTCAAGTCGATAAAATAGAGATTGTGTTACATCACAGTCATCTTCTGCTCCTCCAGCATTTCAAAGGGAGCTACTCTGAGCTCATCCCAGCTAAAATAAGTCCTTGTCATGTGTTCCAAGACCTTGATTCCACCCCAGTCTGACACTTGGAACCACCCACAAAGAAGAAAAGCAACATCACCAAGCATAGCCAGCTGAGTGCTGTCAGAGACAGCCAAAATCTTCATGCAAACTGCAGAAGAACTGCAGCCCCACTCAGGCCAAGAGGAAAATCTTTTCTCTGAATTCATATCCTCCACTGACATTCTTAATCAGGCTGACATTGGGCTGTACACATGAGGAGAGGACGGAGAAAAACTGCTTTTACTTGAATAAAAAGAAGAAAGATATCCTAAAAAAGTTCTCACAAGTTATGTCCACAGACTTTCCAAGTCTCCAATAAGGTGTGTGATCCTCATTCAAGTAGTTCCTGTTTCAAATGCCCCCAACAATTACACCTCTATCCGTTGCATTAACATGTGCCAAGGTCTTCCAGGGCTGCATTCGTCACAGCTGGTCAGATTGCTCTGAGCTTTGCCAGCCATCTGTGCCTGGGTGTTTGGAGTCAGACTATGGGAGGGAAGCAGCCAGGGCTCTAGAGAGAACAGTTTTATTTGGAAAGCACATTCCCCAGCTGCAGTGCTTCACTAAAGTCCTTTCTTCATGATGTGAACACAGTCTTTGTCCATCGGGGGACCCAGGTGAGCCTATCTCCATCATGTAGTGTGCTGCTCTCAGAGATAAACAAGCTTGAAAACTCAAATTCTTGTCCCTGAGGATCAGGTCAGTTTTCCCAGGGAGTGCACAGAAAGGGTTGCTCTTCATGATGAAGACTCAAATTCTTGTCCCTAAGGATCAAGTCAATTTTCCCAGGGAGTGCACAGAGGGTGGTGGTTGCTCTTCATGGGGAAGTTTGTGAAAAGGAGTCCTAGGGCTCCCTACCTGAGCTGGGACTCAGGTTTCAGAGACACAAAAATGTGGGTGTCTGCAAGCAGGTATAAAGTCAAAAGAATTCTTCAGTTCATTTTGTATTATTTATCCAGAGGTTCTATTAGTTGCCCACTCACAGGCATCTTCTGCCCTTTGAGTTGGTGTATGGAGTTTGGCATGAATTCTGGAAAGGCACCGGTTTCCCACAGGTCCTGTGGCATATCTGAAAACTTGATTCAGATGTCCCAGCTATGCTAGAGCATCTCAAATGGCCGTAAATGCTTCTACCACTGGAAAATGAGCTGAGCTCACTTACTTGGCCAGGTAGACATCTCATTAGACTCCACTGGCTATTTCTCCATTATATAGCTATATATCCCAGACACTTTAAATAAGGTTTATCTAAACAGAGGCAGCCAGTGTTCTTTCAGGTGACATCCAAGACATATGCAAATGTAATGGTAGTTACTACACAAGACTTGTAGTGGCTTTGTGCCTCTGTGGACTGAAACATTAGGTAAATTTCTATTGACAGTATGGGCTAGATCTTCAGTGATAATGATAGAAGTTTTAGCAGGTGCTTCACATGTAGAAATCTATGGTAGGGTTCAGTGGCTGGAAGACAAGAACTGAGGCTCACTTCGGTGTCAAAGCATGGATGTTTTCAGCCATTTGGGACACAAAAATGCATCTGAAAACACTGCATGAAGTTGTCAGAGTGGTCATGGATTAGGGATGGATGGTCTCCAAATGTAGTGAGTAATTCAATTAATTTCTTACACTACATAAACCTTAGAAGCTATCTATAAAGGAGAACGAGCACACTAAGTGCTCTTTATAAACAATACAGAACGAGGTGTTTCTATAGGGTAGTTCAGCTCACTAAGACCTGACTGTAGAGAACCTGTAGAGTGAGTGAGCTCTCAGTCCATCTTTTCCAGGTAGAAGGGCTTAACTCTCTAACTCTTGAACTCTCAAAGCTCTCCAACTAAAAATAATGAGGATAGATTTTATCATGATACATTTGAGATTACCTGTCTCCCAGGGCAACTATGCTTTTGTTTCTGACCTCAGAATGGAGCAAGCCAAAAAGTGACTCATATCCACCACTTGTAACCGTCACCAAGATTCAGAGGGAGGTTTATGCTGGATACAAATGGAAACACCTACATTGAATCTAATGCTGAAACAGAAAGATTGCCTGCAAAAGCAATGACGGTTGTAGCTGTCAGGTCCACAGGCTAGGATCCCTTCTGGAAGGTCATCCAGTACTGGACTGCACAAACAAGAAGTCTTTTGTGTCACAGTTTTAGCATAATTTCCCCCATCTGCCTGCAGAAGAAAGATGTTTTCTCAATCCCCGTAACTAGTGATGTTGCTGTATTCTTCAAAAGGCACGAGGCATCCTCAGATTTCCATGAAACAATGACCAACTGCCCTTTATCTTTCATCTTAATATTGCCACAATACTGTTGATGTTGAATTTCTGAGATGGGACCTTTGTTTGCTTTCACGCACCCACCCATATGCTCAACATAAGTGACCTATGTTAGAAGATGCTTCTACCAGATTGTGCCAATTACCTTCTTGGATTAACTGACATGTGTGTTTGTTGTTCTGTGGCTAGACTAACTTTAACATATTTTGTGGACTGCTCACCACCTCCTGCTGAGCTCCCTGGTCTCCAGCTTTGCCTGACTAACTTGGATGAGTTATCTCTGGACATACAGTAAGAAAGAGAGAACATGAGTGAGAGCATGTGAACTGCAGGACGTAGAGACAAGAATACAGCATTTACAAAATCTCATCCCCATGAGATTTAAATCCACAGGGCCAACAAGTGCTGTTATATTTATAGAAGTGCATCATGCAGAGTTCCAAGTCATGTTGGTAACAGAGGTATGGGAATAGGAGAGGGTCTTGAGCTCCAATTAGGAGGTAGAAAATGGAAAATAAAATCCTACAGGAACTCTCTACAGAGGCAAAGTGCCTTCAGCCTCTATGTAAGAGAGAGCCACTGTATACACCAGTTGTGTTATGGATTTCAGTCCTCTCCTCTCCTCTCCTCTCCTCTCCTCTCCTCTCTTCTCCTCTCTTCCTTTTAGCAAGACATGCTAAAGAAATAAACAAGACAATCAGAGGAACTTTTCCAATATCAGTGTCTTGGAAGTTAGACAACTATTGAGGAAGGAAAAGTTTTGTTGTTATTTTACATTTTTAATTTTGTTAGTCAAAACCCTTCAGCTAGTGTCAGTTGGAGCAATGCTGCAGACTTCCAGTTTCTGCCAATTCATGCTAAATGGTCATCTTATTTCAGTATTTCTATTGCTTTGCCAGTTCTCATTTTATATTAAATCTTTCTTGGTAGTAGATAGTTTCCTCACTTGTGTACAGGACCACTTATTTATCCATACATTTATCTTTTGCAGGAATTCTCAGAGGATTAATTTTATCAACACATATAATTAAAAACCATGTCAGTAACTAATATCTGAAGATACTAATGAAAGTTAGTGTAATTTAAATAATCATATAGTCATTTCCAGGACAGCTGCTCTGGATTTTTGAAGTTTAATACAAGTTATGCGAAATTCTGCAGTTTTCTGTGGGGAAATATGAATACTACTGAAATATTTTTATTGTACTCTGAGTAGTCCGTTTTTCCCTGACTTCACTTCAGAACATTTTTTAGCATTTCTGTCAGTTAAAGGCCATGGACTGTAGTAGCATATCTCTCATAATTGTGATGTGATGACTTGTGTTTCCTTTCATTCATTCGTGTAGGGTCACCTACCAGCTGTAGATCTGTAGGACTTTTAACTTTGATGATACCAGCCTGTCGCCCACTTTGATGATCTTCATGATGTGTTGGAAGACACTTGGCACTATCTTATGGAAAAATTAATTGAATTAAGAAGACCAACATGTAAGGGGAAGATCTCCCTGCAGGAGTAGCTCCAAGTTGATGTTGCTAATAAGGATAAGACTTAGCTGTATATAAAATTGACTTAAAATGAAGCATTTTCTGCCACAGATTTTTTGACTTTGATATTGATCCACTTTGACTGAAAACATATTTTTAAATGTTAGAATTCCCTTCTGGATGGACATTTTTGGTTTTGTTTAGCACCATGGCTACTCCTATTTTTTTGGTCATCTCTTTTGTGAAATGTTGGTCTTTGCTTTTGTCCAAAATGATCCAGAAAGGATCAGAAGTTCCATGTAATCACCAAGATATAAGGCTTTAAAAAACAGATACCAAGCATTTTAAGACTTGCAATAAAATTTCCAGGTTTGGCAATACAGACAATGTCATAATTTCCTTATGGCTCATTTTTAACCTTTTCTTTCAGTCACAGTAAATGTTACTGCATTTTTTCATGTCTGGTTTTATGTTATATAGGAATAATCTGAGTCTTTGTGGACTCAATTGATTAATCTGGCTGAATTATTTCACCTTGGGGATTGACTCATCCTGTTTTTTCCTGACTTCCGTAATGCCTGTTTCTTGACATTTAGATCTCCTTGCGTCATAGCAGCCTGGATTCATATCTGGCAGGCCCTTTTCACTCCCTTCATGTTTGTTGTGGCACCCTTGGGCACAGCAAATCTCAAACTCAGAGTAAGCGTGGAACTAAACATATATGGTCCCTATGCAGTTCTTTAAATTAGGTCAGTATTTTAATAGTGATGGAGTTTTAATTGTATTTTTTAAGGCCCTCAGCTATGTCTGACACATTCTTGTACTAGAAGAATCCAAAGCTAAACCATATACACACTCTGCCTCACCTAATTTATGCCTCTAAAACTTAGAGAATGTATTCAGTTCAAAATTACTCTGAGCTAATTAGCTCCAGATAAAGATCGATACCTCCAGAAGATAATTTTTCACATTTCAAGATAGGTGCTTAAGGAAGTTGCAATGAGACTTTTAATATGATAAAATTATGCAAAACAAAGCATCTCTCATGTATCTAATCTCAGTAACCAGCACAGTGTCTCACTAAACCCAGTCTTTATAGGCAAGAGGAGCAAAGAATGGAAAAGTTTTTCTCAGGTTTCTGAAAGAAGCCATTAACACCTTGGAATAGACCAGAAGTTCCCGAGTCTCAACACTGCACAATGAAATTTTCATATATGTGTATACTGAGTTGAATGGGTCACACTGTTCCTCCTTTATAAAGGAAAGCTCAGATCTGTAGGATCTATCTGATTTAAGTTAGGTATCTGTTGTATAGGTAGAAGATGGAGGTGTGTATGGTCTTGGGCTTCATTTATAAACAGTATAGAGGTGTAAGAATATTTAGGGTATGATTTATCTCATCCATTGTGGAGGTTTATTTTAGGGTCAGATGAATAGTGTCCTTGTCTCTACTGACTGTTGACTGAAGCAAAACCCTAGGACAGGTCCCTCAGGTGTAGATATTGACTCCGTAGAGGTTTATTCTCAGAAGAGGTCTGAAGGATTAATTATGTTCCGTGTATCAATTTTTCACATAATGATGACATTTTGAATTTTTTTTTTTGCCACATAAGCTTCTAAAATACGACTTGCTTTCAAATATATCAGTACACGTATGTGTTTATATTTGTAAGAGGCCTTCAGCTAGATGTCATCTGTTCTGTTCTGTCCTCTACCATTCCATAAAGTCAGTATATTCCTGTGAAACACCCAATCCTGGCTTCAAACACCAATTTTCAAGAGAAATAAAAATATATTTTAATGAGCTTTAGAAATAACTCCCCCCCCCCTCCATTTTTCTCTTGGCCTTCTATTCTAAACTGATGAAATACATTCCAAAATGGAGTCTCAATTTTCCTGGCCATCTTTCTGTAGCTAAATTGCTTCAGTAATAAATATGACTGTGTAAGGCAAATAGATTACTGTTCTGCCTACCACTAAAGAATTAGGTCAGTGATATGGGTCAAGGAAATAATTTAAAACTATGAAACAAAATGACCAAGTAGGAAACACCATGAGGGTAAAAGAGCTAAAAGGTATGAGCCAGAAACTTTGCCTTTTCTTCTGCTGAATTAATTTTCAATGCTTCCTTCTATCGGTGTCCATTCTAAGTGGCCTTCTAGGCAATCTGTCTTTCTCTAGTCATCAGAGATGAATTATAGGCTAATATTCTACAGAAAATAATAAACTTTTTGGTAAAGTTAGGCAAGATAATCTTCTACTTCATGTATTTAGATCTTCACATCTGAACTTCCAGTATTAATGCCAGATTGGAAACTATTACCATAGTTGGCTTTTGGCTGTGTGAACATGATTATGTGTGAGGAGAATTATTAGTTAAAAGAGTGTCTTTGTTATTAATTATCCTATATACTTCTTTCATCTGTGAATTATTCTTAATTATTTTTCAGCTCTTCTGGATCCAGTTGGGCTGAGCATGAAGCAAACTATTTTTTTTACTTGATTTATCTTATCAGTTTCCCCTAAGAATTTTATACAAATCTGCTGAGTCTACAACATGTTGAATTAAGATGCCAGGTCAGCTGTAGGGTGTCTTCTCCAAAGGTGTTTGATCAATAGAAGTATCTTTCCCCAGGAAATAGTTGTCTCATATATTTATAAATAATTCAGAGTCAGATACTCATATTAAAGTACTGACAATAAAGGGAAGCTAAGTTTGAAAATCACGATTCAGTTGAGCAACTATCAGCACTGATTAGTGCATATTTACAATTGAGGTTTGCATGAATTATTGCTGAACAAAAGCTCCAGTAAGCAAACCACTTGTCTGGATGGAAAAGGCCCAGAAATGTCACAGGCAGATGTATCTTTTATATTACGTGGTGGGGGACCTTTTTTACAGAGCTTTACAGTAGTTTAGACTATTTATTGTACAACATCCATTTCACCTTGTAAATCTTTTTGCAAATCAAGCATGTGAATATGGAAGTGGCCACACACAGCAAAACCTAGAAGAAGCAAAGAAATAGTATCAATTCAGCATATCAATTTAAGGGTATACAAAAAATGGATTGCCTTCATATTTCAAAGAAAAAAAAAATGGAAGGTGATCAGTTGCCTGGTTTTGCTGTGATTTTGATGGAATTGGTATTCTTCCTAAGCGCTCAGTAACTGGGGCACTATTGCAGAAAAACCCGAATTGGAGATGCTTAAAATGATTTATTTTACATTATAATTGTGACCTGAAGAAGGATCAGATGTAAGCTAAAAACGTCCCAGCATTTTCAATGAAATATTTTAAAAACTTCTAACTTTTTCAAAGGGAAAAGGTAGTTTTGCAAAGAATTTAAAAATACCTTTTTTTTTTGGGGGGGTGTCAACTGAAACCTTTTCATTTCAGTTTTGAAAATATTAGTAAGTAGAGTGCACAGTTGCTTAACTTAGTTGTTAACAAGTTTTTTACTTAGTGAGTTCTAATTCAATCTTTCAGAAGTAATGTTTTGTTATAGAAAGTTTCTTTTGCATATCTATAGGGATTAAGCAGAACATTACTCCACCATTACTTTGACATTAGCCTGGGAGAGAAAACTGTGTGGAGGGGAGTGGAGTCTGAACCTCAATGTACATTAATGATGGGCTTGTAAAGAAAGGACCCTCAAGTCTTTATCTTTGTCACTAAGATGCAATGTAATGCAGCTGTGATTCTTTTCATCCACGCTAGGCATCCCCATCTGCAAATTGGATCCTGTTCTTAGCTGCATTAAAATTAGGGCTTCAGTTTAAAATACAGCCATTGAGCTGGTCTTATAAAGAACGTATACTATAGGTGAGAGTGTCTAAGATGGAGATGTGAAATGGCTCACCAATAGGATTATGCTGACTATATATTGACTGTATCAGAGCATCCTAGATGGCTAGTTTATACTTTTAACTTGACTTTCAGACTGCAGATGTTCATATGACTCTAACCTTTATACTGTGATCCGCAGTATTATATAGTGACTCTCACTGTCTGGGAATTAAGCAGGGAGTCACGTGCTTAAATACCCTTGAGTGTTTATCCCTTGGCTTCTGTGTCCTGAAGGGCAAGATATTATCTGTTTGCCATTATCTGTCAGCATAACTTAGAAATTTCAGAAGGATGGTATCATTCTATGCAATTTCCAGTACCTTCTATTCATGATCTTCTCAAAAACTTTGTCATCAAATTCTTCAGTCTCATGATGCCAAGGACAAGGAGTAGAAAGAAAGGAGAAACTTGACACATAAAACGAAAATATAAAATACAGTCCTTAAAAATTTCCGAAATGAAAGTATTCAGTAAGACTTAGAGAGTTTATTGGTTTGGGTTTGGGGATTATTTTTAGGTGTTTTACTTCTTAAATTTTTTTTCAGTTCAAATCCACTTTTCCATCACTTGTAATAGATTACTACAAATGGGAACATGGAATAAAAATCCCCTTGAGGCTCTCTTCCTTTAATAGCTCGCACTAAATCATGAGATTGTCAGTGCCTATGGGCAACATAAAGGCAAGTCCTCCTGATTTTCTTTAGGAACAAGGAACAAGGCTGTTTTATGGTCACATATTACATGGCAGCTTAGACCCAGTCCATTCTGTGGCTTCTAAATTCAGAAAAGCATATAGAAACCGAAAGCTGCACACCCTGATTGCTTGTAATTTCAACATATTGCCTGTAGCGTCACCTGTTTAATGTAGGATTTTTAGCTGGTTAAGTAGTAATCACCTTTTACAAATTCAGGTGGAGTGGTATACATCTTGAGATAGTTGACCCAGCCTCTCCTTACAGTAAATGACAAAAAAATGT
>NW_020799095.1:1505839-1553337 GCF_003259725.1 Athene cunicularia
AAAAAAAAAAAAAAAAAAGACTTGTCATAGTTATACATTTTATGGTGTTTTCTAACAACTTCATAGCTGTTTTAGTCTGCTCTCATGCTATCTATACGTCTCTTCCACTCAACACAGGTGGCAAATGTGAAAGCAGGACAGAAGGCAAAGAGACAAGAGCTCTGTATTAAAGACCCACAACTTGTTCTCTCCCAGCTGTTTGAATGTTGCGTTTCTCTTTTCAAGGGTGAAACACTAAAGACAGATAAAATGTTGAGTGAGCTTTGTTCTGCTTATCATTTATATTGCACTTTTTATTGTAATGAATCTATTTATTGATATGCAAGAAGAGGGAACTTTTACCTTGCTGCAAATTTAGGGCTGACAAGCATTTTGATTTTTTTATTTGTATTTTTATTTCTTTTTCTATTACTCACAAAAGCTCTGGACAGTATAAAGGCTATGAAGTGTCCAAGGCACACCACAAACTGATAATGATAATCAGTAATGGTAATAAAATATACTCAGACAGCAAGATGTGACGTTTTCCTCTTGAGAAATGTCACCAACTTCTAGCCTAAGGACTTGCTAGCATTCCTCTTGGGTAGACATCAGGCTACCTAAGGATTTTTTGCTCTTGCAGTTTCCCAATTCACTGCTGGAGGACATCTTCATGGTTGGGATAATAGGTATTGCCCTTCTTTGAAGTGGGTAATAAATCTGATAATTTGTGTACCTGTTTCTTCAGGATGCCTGAAGATTTAGACAGACTTCTGCTTGCACCATGAAGCACTAAGGTTGTACCTTTGAGCTCCCCTTTCTCACTCCTGAGGGCTGGAGACTTTTGGGAAGTGGATATAAACTCATGAACCAAGGTTACAGACCTAAGCCAATATTTCCTATGATATAAACTGTCTCACAAAAGATGTAACATCACATTTTAAAGACAGTCCTTTTCTACTTTTATGGGGTCTCTCATGTATCCCAAGATATGACGGCTTATTCCTGCAATTTATCTGTCGAGAACAACATTGCTGTATGTGAGTGTCCAAGCACCACTAGCCTTCAGTAAGCTTTACCTTCGTAACATCTGCTGAGACAAGGCTGGGCTGCTGGCCTGATTTCACAAACAGGGAGGTCAAACTCAGGAAGCAAAATGAAAAGTCGAAAGACTTCAATGAGATTTGGGGAAACCTCAGAGAGTAGCAGTTATTACCCACCACCCTGGACCATCAGGGTGAACAGGACATCAAATCTGGCCCTTCTGCTGAACTATATTATGCTATGAAATATCTGGGGAAGAGCTAATCCCTAAAACAGGTTTGTTGTAACTTTAGCCAATGATAGAACATTGATCCCCCCCCCTTATGAATATGTCCCATTTTATTCTGTCATTTTGCGTATCTCGCTCTTACCTGTTTCATGAGGTATGATCTTCCATCCTCTTTGCAGATGAGCCTGAAATATTATGGAGCTTTGGTTCTTCTTAAGTCACAGCTTTATTGAGATGTTATTGCTTAGATTTGAAAAATCTGGTCAGGGATGTAAAAGAAAAAAAAGGTTTTCAAAATCAGTGTTCATCCTGTGCTCCTAGAAAGTCATTGATAGCATTCAGTACCTAAAAGAGATTGGGCTACCTGATTTACATCTCAGCATTACTCTTCTGAAATGATAGTATAGTGGTCAGTGGCCAAGTCTTGTAAAATTGTCTTCTGAAAGGCAGATCATAAAACAGGAAACATGAAATTCCAATGCCTGGCAAACAGAAAGCTAGTCCTTGATTCACATCTTTACAGAAAGACTGCACCATTTAATTGGGAATGCACTTGTCATATCTGGCAACGTGGTCGGAAGGTTACAGATCTCCAGCACAGATTTATGTGGCACCCACTTGAGTTTACCTGCTTACTGATAAAGGTGTTCCAACAGTCTGCTATGTGAGGAATACACCACAGAGGCTCTTGGCCCAGGCTATGGCCAGGCTACCATACACCCAATATTGCCTGGGAATAGGCCTGGGATATTCACACTTAAGTATTTTGTGAGATTTGCTTTTGTTATAATTTCTGAACAGAGTTCCAGAGATAGCATGGGCCAGTGATCATCCTCAACAGACAACCTGGTTTGCAATGACCATCTCTGAGCAGTAACAGAGGTTACCTGTTTGGATGGGAGCTGGTCTCTGACAGCTGGTTTCAAGTCTAGAAGATGGTTCTTGTTTCGTTTCAGCTTGTAATAGGAGGTGTTTTGCAGCCAATTGCTACCAGTTAGGCAAGAGTGACTCCATCTAAAGTGTTCAGGGTGGTTTTGCTATAATGACAGTCTTGGAGCTGCGGAAAACTACAAAAAGTGCTAGGATTAAAAACATCACTGGAACGTGGAAGCTATTGGACATTGCCTCCAGAAGTTCTTTTGTTAGGCCATCTGCACCATTTCATGGAAATATTTGTTTACTTTGCTGGTGTTACACACCTAAATATTATTGTTTTATGATACTTTGTGGAAAGGGGATTGCATTGAAAAGGCTAGGTAAGGAAAAGACGGAATCAAGTGTTAAATTGGTTTGATGTTTGTGATCTTCTGAACTCTCTTATCTTAAATGTCTTCTGAGTCATTCTTATCTCTCTTTCCCTTAGTAGCCTTCCCTTAATAAGCAAAACATGATAAGAGTAGAAAGGGCACTGGCATAAAGCTATTTTAAAGTGAAACTTTGCTTTCACACAACCAGAAGCTTTGACTGATCTTAGTCTCTGCAAACCTTGATCTTGCTGCTAGAGAGGCTTCATCCACACACATTTTGCTCTATGTTGTTACCACTGGAGTACCTGTACAGAACTGAGGACCTTAGTTTAGCTAAACTCTGGTGTTACAGCTGGATGGGTGAATAGATACATAGGCAGCAAAACTTCTTATGGGTACCTATACAGTAATAGATAAACATGGAATTGTACTTAGCATGTGCCTTATTCTACTAACATGTGTCTCAGTATAGAGTCTATACTCAAATACAGCTGTCACCCCCTGCTGCTGAGACATAAAACCGGCATTGAGATGGGGTGTATTGAAAATTAAATGGAGATAGTAGCACTGCTGATTGAATTTGTGGAAGGAGACACTTCTAATGGTGATTTTGGATGGGTAAGATAACATGGTGACATAGACCTGTGAGAGTGGGCTTTTGACCCTCTCAAGCGGGTAGTCTGTACAGGAGGTTTAGGAATCTGCTACCATATAAAAACAATGTGTTGGGGTGATTTTTTGGATAGAATGTAGGCGATTTGGAAACGTAAATGGCTTGATGTTAGTCATTGGTCATTGAAATTGCCATGGACTCAGATGAGTCTCTGTCTCAGTGTTTTGATGATAGGTTATATCTATATTTCACTGGTTGCAGCAATAGAGACAAAACTCTCTCTAAACTGTGTGGCCTCAGTCCAGATACAAGGTTTGCAATAGTCGTATGCCAAAGTAACTCAAAAATTGTGCTTGAGAAACAGGGAGAAATAGTGTGACCAAACCTAGATGATGTTGTGAACAAGCCATTTGAAAGCCAGTTTGTTCACAACTATATCTGTTGTGTTGCCAACTTTTATACCCCTGTAGACTGGAGACTTTTAAAAGTGATGAGCATCCTTCTCTTACCTAAGGAAAAGTCACTAAAATTAAGATATTTTTTCTAACAGACAAACAAACAACGTTTGATTTCCATTAAAAAGTATCTACCAACTTAAAAAAGAAAAACAAAAAAGAACAAAAGTCCAAACCCCAGCCTAAAATAGTTAACTTGCATCTCAGGATTCCTGGAAAGATATGTTATTATATACTTAATTTATTCATGTCAAGAATGGAATAGACTTCAGAAGTCCATGTGTTCATTCCAATTATTCCACAGTTTCTGGAAAAAACGTAGTTTTCCCACTCAGCTGCAGCTGATGGTGAAACTCTTACATGCTTGCTACCTTCAGTGATAATAAAATAGAGTTTCCTTCTTATTCTGTACTACAACATCTGGCCACAATTAGTCTGGGATCTCACATTTTTTGAGTAGATGTCAGCAATAATTTGTATTTCTCCCTTCTCCTCCTTTTTATATGCAATACGCAGGACATACTTCCACAGGGAGCTAAACCAGAATATAAGATGGTCATTCCTGTCTGCGTCATTTCTTTCCAAAATGTATTGCTCTCAGGACAACCTGATGGCTCATGTACCAAAGTCCATTTTTTCCTCCTATGTAATTTCCAGCATTTGTCACCACCTCATACTTTAAACATTAAGCACTATCTAGGGAGTTGCATAACTTCTGTGCAAAATTCAGATACAAATCAATGCATAACTTAGGCATTAAGAAGAAGCCAAATTATCCTCTGCTAGAACATAGGCAACTAAATATATATATATATATATATATATATATATTTTACTATTTGCATTGGGTTTGCAAAGACAACGCTAATTTTTCATTTTTATGGCCTTTTAACATGAGCTCCTTATAAGCATATAACCTGCTGTATGATTGAATACACAGAAAAACAAAACCCCAAACAGGCTTAATATGAAAAACAGTGCTAAATTTTAGGCTTGCAATGGAGAAAAAAAAAAAAAAAAGAAACTACTACAAGAAGGCTTTTTATTTTAGTCCCTCTCACAGCTGTGTATTTGCATTGCAAGCGGGCAGCCCGTAGTCTTGCTGCATGCATCAGCTAAGCCCTGTGCAAAATGAAAGCATGGGTGCTATGGTGGTGAAGGACGCCGTTGTCCAAGTGGTGAAACTCTCAGAAAAGCCCGTGAAACGTGATGCACCCTGTGCGTTGGGTGTGGTGGTGAGCGCAATGAATCACTGGCAGCAGACTAAGCACAGACTGGTGTCTGGGCTGCTCTGGTTTGGAAGGGAAGGAATAATAATACGGGGATCAGAAAAAACTTCTCGGTTTCTGCAGGATGAGTTAATTCCACCTTGTTGTCATTGCTTAAAAATCATGCATTTACCTAAACTAGGGGTTCAGCTTTAGGTGCTTAGTCCCATTTCAGTCCTTAGCAAACTCATCTGGTCTCCATCTGCCATTGCAGATGGATTTAGATCTCCCATGGGTCCTGAGTTGTACCTACCAGCCATGTGTGTATTCTCAGACACCTCTAAGCATGTGATATGGCATGAGATGTTTCTGTATAGGCAACTAGATTGTGTCCTAATTATTTAGGCTGCTATTAATATAAAAGGAGAGAAACTGGTACCTCCAGAGGCTGACCTGTTCAGTTCTGAGTGTTTTAGACAAGAGTGATGGATTGCTTTTCTCTGCTATGCAGAAAACCTAGACACTTTAATTAGAAACTTAAGGTTGGACGCAGTTGCCAGATCTCAGGTGTACAGAGCCATTTGAGATACCTCTGGGTGTCTGTAACATCTGCACAGAGCTGGCAGATATGACACAGGACTAGTGAGAGCTGTTTTCAAAGAGCAGCCAGAGAAAGATGTGCTATGCCTTCTAATGGAGCTTAGGCAATTTATGCCTCTCAGATGAAGAGGTTCTGACGCCTAAATATAGGTATCTTGTGCCACCTCTAATACCATAGGGCATCCCACCTGCCTTCAGGTGCCTCTCCAAAGGATACAGTTCTCTCTTGGAGAGAGTAGTCTGAGGAAGAGCTCCTTGCACTGTATGCTTCAAATTTGTTACATGAGTCTTTCTGGCTTCCTAACACTGATGTCTTGTAGCCTTACATTACTTGCTGAGTCCCAAGACATTCTTTTGCATTAGCTTTCCCTAAACATTAACTCTTAAATTCATATACACGAGTAATTTCTCTCTCCGTTCGTCATCATTTTGTGGCACCTCAAACACTTAGCAGCATCCCATGGGAGTGGCAAACTTCGTATGATGATGAGCACAATTACTTTTACCTCTGAGGCCGCTGACACCTCTATCCCCTAAATCAATCAGAGGATTTTGATTTGCATAAAACAAGACACCATAGGAGAGATCATAACATTGAGCATAAGTATCAACATGTTTGATGTATTAGTGGTTTCAGATGATGTACTTAGAAGGAACAGTCTTTTACATAGGCTACCATCTCAAGTTGGGAGTATATGGTGTGGTCTGAGATGCAGGAGAGGCTCATGATAGTCTAAGCACTTCAATGCACATCTCCAAGTCACTGCATGACCTTCAGGAAACCATTCCTATTCCTGTTGTCGGGGAATTGTCTAACAGCTGATCTGTGTTGAGACAGCCATAGATGACATTTTTAGAAATTTAACCATCTGAAAATGATTTTTTATTATATTTTCTGATTTTTATTATCTTTATTTACATTTTTGATCTGTTCTTATACCTGTATTTCCTCTTTTGAGACCTAAGTGGGTGGCTGATATTGAGGGTTATTTCATGGATGGGATTCAGTTAACAAAAATCAGACACCTAAAATGAGGTGTGGCCAGGTGAGCAAAATGTCTAATGGACCATGTGAGCAAAATGTCTAATGGACCGAACTCAGATGCCTTCTTGAAGCTAAATGAAATCACTTCGTAGTCTTAGCTGACTGTATTGACCAATATCCATTGGCTGTAATAGGAGTCTGAACACCAGGTATGCATAGTAGCCCCTATGGACAGAGATGTGAGGGTGGGGAGATATTCAGTCGCTTAAATACAGACATTGAGAACCATCTGAGATGCCCTTAAATACCTTGCCTCTAGCTGGTGCTGCAAAAGGGCATGAGTCATCTGTGGGTCCTCGGTCCTATCTCCTAGCCTGGTGCAGATGTTGCAAGTACTCTAAGGTCTTTCAGATCTCACTGGATGACTCTGTGTGGGCAACTGAATTGAGCCTTAGACCTCTACTGTGTACACAGAGACATGACAGCCTATTATTCACGTAGATAACTAAATGCAAATGTCTTAATCTGAAAATGTAATCCACTGAAGTGGTGGGTATAAACAACTAGTGCAGCCATCTGGGGAAGCAGTGCAAATGTGTATCCAACCCCACAGCTGAGATTTGACCCACAATGACTAAGGCTCACAAGCAGCTACTCTACCCTGGGAGTGTTCCTCAACTGTGCCAGAGAAAACTGAATTCATTTGTCTCCAGTAGAAGTCATTCTTCTCATAGTTTCTCGGGTGTCAACACTGCAGAATAAGTGCCTCACAGAGCTATAAATCAAGTCAGTATGTACAACAAAAGAGAGAGCAGATGAACGGAAGAGACCCTTTCTTCCTTTCTTTCCTTGATCTGTACCTTCTTCCCCACCTGCTAAATGGAATTTTCTCTCTCTCTTTAGTATGTTTTGTACTTCACATGGTTTATTTTCACTTATTTTGCTATTTAGTTTTCATTATTTGTCGCCAGCATCTTTGCAGTCCTTGGGAACTGGAGTACACTGACTCTTAGCTGAAAGGGATGCAGAACATATTAACTCTACACATTTTTTTGTCAAAATACAAAATCAGGAGGTTCAGTTGCTCTGATAGCTGTACCTTCCAGACCTGCAGATGTTGCAGCAATTACTTTACATAAAGGAAACCCTCTTCTACATTCCTTCACTGACTGGGACCCATCCTTGATAGGTACTGGGCAAAACCAGGAGAAAACTGGAGAAAATGTAATGTAAAGGACATGGACACTGGAAGCACATTTAAGAACATTTACGTTCCATGCTCTTTCATTGTATCAGGTTCTCATCAAAATATCCACATCACTCAACAAAACAAACAAACAAACAAACAAACACAAAAAAAAACCCCAAACCAAACCCAAAAACCAAAAAACCCAAAAAAACCCAACCCAACCAGCTAACAGTGGACAAAGCCCTACATAACTAATATATCAAATAGGATGCGGTAGGATGCCATGTATGGACACCCAAATACAGCTGGGACATACTCCCTAACACCCACAGATCAACAGAGACCTGAGATCCAAGAAAATGTCTCCTGTCACACATCTGTCCCATGCTACTATGTGCCATGACCCAGCAGGTGAATGCAGGTATCTGCAGTCCTGAAGCAAGAGAGACCTGTGGAGCTGAGCAGTGTCCAGGAGAAGAGGTGTAGGGGGGGGATATCACTTTCCAGCCCTGCCTGCAGACCCTTCTTATAGATGATCTTGTCCCTCTTTGCCAATGTGATGTAATAAAGTAAATGTGACAGGGAATGGCCTTGTCCCATTTTTCACGACAGGAGGAGAAAGATGAGATGATTGAAGATACATACAAGCAAACAATGTGGAGAAAAAAAGCCAGAGCTAGGCAAGACCTTAATTTCACGAATTTCTAAATGTTTTTTTAGTTCTACCAGATGTGGCAGTCCAGATTTAAGACGCGCTCTCAGCTGGGTCTAGCGGCTCAGCGCTGTTGAAATCTGGGAAATCCCAAGAAAATATGAAAACAGCCCCCTGGTAATGCACATATTTCTGACCAACTGCTCCTTTCCCCACTAGACCTCCCATTTGCCCTTAGGAAAGCTCTCCAAATGCTCACTTAGCCTTTCACAGCTCAGAGCAGGCTTTGGGGATCCCCCCGTGGGACTCAGCTGTGGAGCAGAAGAAAGAAAGGAGCCTCAGACTACTCAATGCTGGTGAATTTTCCAGGGTTCTGCTTTAAAAGTTGGTAGAGGGTCTAATTAATTTCCTTCTTATATAGCCTTGTTGACTGATTTAATGATGACTGGTTATAATAATAAAAGATTTATGTCCTTAGACATTATACACGAGTGTTGCTTTTGACACAGGGCATAGGGCTTTCCCAGCCCTCCTTACAGGAAGACTTTTTTTTTTTTTTTTTTTTTTCCCCCTTTTAATTTCCTCATTGAATTACTCACACACATACAAATACCTGTGAGTGCACACACACTTTCCTCTGCCATACGGGAGAAGATGCCAACCCCAATTAACACCAGGGACCACTCCATTTCTTCCCTCATCCAGACTTGCCTTCTGTAAAAAAGACCAGCTCACAGCTTTGAAAGTGTGAATCATACAAAAATAATTAAAAAAATGCTGAGAGTGTCAGTGACTCATACTTCTTTTTAATTTATTTATCATTTGAAGAAAAGGGAGATGAAATTGAGTCAAAAGTCTGAGTCTATTCTCTTTCAGAAAAGTGATGCATTATGTTTCAGCACAAATACGGTGTTTGGATTTTAATACTTCTAAATTAATCCCTTAAAAAAAAAAAAAAAAAAAAAAAAAAAAAGTATGCCAAAATTCGAAACTGATTTTGAAATTAACCCCCACTTTCTCAACAGTTTTAGTTAAAAGATGTCAACACAACCTGACTTTCCTTTTCATTTCTACTTGTAGACTTTAATGAGTAGTTTGGTGAAAACAATATGAATTCATAATATGTTTCAGTGTTGCCAAATATGCTTTTTTTCACTAAGAATTATCTGCCAAAGAAATGCCACTCTGCCACACTGATGACTGTGTTTGTGACAAAAAGGAAGAGGTTCTTATTCTTCTGATTTATGCAGTCATTTTAGTATAGATGGGTGTGAAGCATCTGTAGGAAAAATGTCTACCAGTTGTGAAACCTTCACAAGAGTCTGCAGAATTTATCTTCCTATAAATTTCTTTCATTTTTTTCCTAATGTTTTTCTGAATTTGTAGTGTGTATATATTTCAGACCGGAAGTATCCATTTGGAAAGAAAACAAACGATTTGCTCTCTGTTTCTATTACAGTCAGGATAAGGAGTCATAAAATTAAACTGAGGAAAGATAAGGATACTTAGGGCAAAAATCTCAATGCAAAGCACTCTGCCCCACCCCCCTTCCCCCAAGAAAACCAACAACCCAACCCTTGAACAAAAAATCTCCAAGAAGAATGGAGTCTTGCAGCTGGTTTCTGAAAAAAAGTGTTGGAGTCTCCTTCACTGAGTTTTTTTAAGAACATGTTAGACAAATGTCTCTCAGAAATGTTATGGGTTGAGTAGATTTTTCCTTGGAGAAAAGACAAGGTGGTGTTTTTGTCCTTTAGGTTAGGTTTACAATTCCAAGATTAAAGCTCAATTTATTCTTTAAAGCAGGATGAATAATTTTTGTAGTTCACAGGCATCAGTATATTTTTCCATGTAGATGCTTTAAAGAGATGTTTTATTGAGATCTGTTTGGTTAGCAAACTCTCCTTTTCTGACTCAAATTAATATGTGCAAAACTAGAAATTAAGGAAGTGATTTTAAAAATCAATGTACAATTTTGTATGGAAGCCACACAGAAAATAAAGCAGAAAGATTTATGTCAAAAGTTCTGTGAAATCTGGGAACCAGCATTGTGGTGTCACTTGGAGATGTCTAAACCAGGAGTAACTTTTGTTGTAACTAGGAATTCCTTATTTTAATGAACTTTCCTCCAAATTGTCACTAGGAACTAATGATTGTTGCTTCGTTCAGAACAAAGAGAGTTTCTTCCATGTTTATATCCCAAAAAACGACAAACAAAATCTTGCTCAGCTATTAGTAGTAATCATCAATGACACGAAAAAGCAAAGCATAAACCCATTTCTGTCTTCAAGTTAACAGAGCATTTAGCACATGTCGTAGTGACTTACGGATGCAGTGATCTGTTAGAAGATTTGTATAGTTAGAGATGGTAAATTGTAGACATCGACATCAATGAAACTTTCAGATGAACAGCACATGTAGGTTGGTCCTTAGAAGAAAC
Source organism: Athene cunicularia (assembly GCF_003259725.1). Taxonomy (NCBI): domain Eukaryota; kingdom Metazoa; phylum Chordata; class Aves; order Strigiformes; family Strigidae; genus Athene; species Athene cunicularia. The sequence continues at coordinate 1,516,478 of NW_020799095.1, forward strand.
ATGGGTTAGCTGGCTATGGCTGTGTGACTGTGGTTTCCTGAGAAGGTTAAAAAATTTAATAATTTATTACCACTCAAAGCAAGTGATCCACGTCTTCCCCTGGGCTCACTGTGGTGCTCATTAGATCTTTCTGTGGATCAGTTTGGTACACTGTGTCAGTGCTTTTTTTTTTTTTTTTTTTTTTTTTTTTCCCCCAAGGTTAATTTTCTATGGAATTAGTGAGCTGTGTCGGTTCATGGGAGAGAGGAGGGTTTGCCATGCATGCTACAGGCATTGCAGGGGAAATTTCCTTTCTACTTTTCTGCAGCTGTGAGATTTCAGATGTTCATTCTTGAAAACACAAGCCTGAAGGATCATAGCTAAAGCCTTGAAACTGCAATAGAAAAATGCAGGTACAACTGACAGTAGGTCTGACAGTAGGCTTTTATTTTTACCCCTGAATTGCATGGTACAGTAGCAAACAGTTCATATATTTGGAACTTTTTTTTTTATTTTTATTTTTTTCCTTGGTAATTCATAGAGAATCCCCACTGAAACTGGACTCCTCCTGTGTTCAATGTAGCCTTGGGACTGGTTACATGGCCACCACGCCAGACCAACTTCTGGCAGAGTCTTTACTAAGACCACAGTTTTTGTAGGCCAGCTTGAGTGCTTTCCATATTTGTATATAACACATAACTTAAGAAAAATAAAAATTCACACCCCCCTCTCATTCCTTTTGCCCATTCCCTTAACAGAAATCTTATTTGCAGCTGCCTTAGCCTTTCTCCAAAGAGATGACAACTATTTTTCTCTGTATTGTGGCAGGAAAAATGTGTTCCAATGGCAAAAGCCATCTGCATACCAGTTTCCCTCCTATGACAGGAAGAGTTGAGAGAGATGTAGGAGTTAACCAAAGAGATGCAACAAATCACAGCCACTTCAGGAAACATGTTTCATACAGAAAAGCATAACGTGATTTTGAACAAGTCTTGTGCAAGTTAAGATTGTTCAGTGTGTTCAGTGTGATGGGGCAGATTTTTATTCTAAACTGCATGGGGAGGTTGGATAGAGGTATCCTGAAAGGACAGTTGAACAGGCCAGTGTCATATAGCAGTGCAAGAGATGTCCTTCCATCTCCTTCAGCACCCCCTGGTTCAATAAATGCTTGTCTGCACCCTGTATTTCGCGTGAAATCTGAACCTCGTGCTCAGTGATATCCAAGGGCTTTTTTCTATATGATTTGATGACAGCTGCAATAAACCTACTGGAGAAAGTAACATGAAAATCCCATCCTGAGACATAACATTGACATGGTATGAGTGTTCTTGAGAAAGGAAAGTGTCTAAGCAAGAGGAGGAAAAGGATGCTGGATGAACGCAGACAGAGTTTTCTCTCACTGTAGCTGGCTAGGGCCTTCCTATGTCCATCTTGTTATTGTTCTTGGCATGAAGGTCAGATTTCCACAAGACAGTGGAAATGGTATGTCAGAGCAAAAGGGCAGCCGAGCGTGTGCGTGTGTGTTTGAAGCTCTTGTCTCCTGGAAGCTCATCCCCAACCCACCAGTAAGGCAGAGGAGTGAAGGAAGAATCAGGAATTTGCTCTGGTTGTGGTTGATGTGGGTCTGGCCCATGCAAGGGGGAAAAGCACCTGTGATTGCCTTGGAAGAGACACCGGTTCCTGTGCAGAGAACAGAGGCAATGAAGTTAGTATTAGATCCAAGCTTCCAGGAAGAAAGAGATACAGAATCTGATATTTCTGTGAGTCAAACTTTTCCTTTTATTTCCTCTTTTTTTATGTTTTCTTCTTCTCTTTCCTTCCCTCACCCCATGGTATATGAGCAATTTATCCTCTTCTGCTTTTTATTGCTTATGAAAGAAATTTCAGGCTGAGACTAACTTCTGTGTGAACAAATAAGATTTTGAGACAGGTGCCATGCACTCCTCCCTCTTGTCCACCCACAGGAGGAAAGGGCAAGATTCCCAACAGCTGATTATGTATGTCCGCTGAGGTCTTTTTGCATCAAAGAAATGTAACATCATGTGCAGAACAGTACTGGGAGCAAGGTCTGGCACCCGGGTGTCATCTGTCATGCATTGAAACATCAGTGGCCTTTTCGCTTTTTCTTTTTCTGGCCTGGATCCCTGTCTATATATTGTGCCAGCACATGAATTTGGATTCTTCTGCAAGAGAGGTGGAACCTAGTCTTAACCAGCCCATTGTTTGATCATTGTGTTCTCTTAAGAAATAAAACATGGAGCTGCTTAAATTAGGAATATTATAAATTTAGGCTTATGTTGCTGGAGCTATAAAAGATTCAACCCATCAAATATCTAATTTGTCCCCTGTAAGTAACTGTTGACTGAGGAAGGTGAAGAGGTAACTTTGCTGCCAGTTAAGGGCTAAGCTGGATCAGACAGTTTACCTAGTGGCTCATGGTTACCAAAATACGTGACCCTGCAGGACTGTTTTGCTCCACTATGTAAAATGTAGGTGTCTCTGCACATAGAGAATAGAGACCCTAAAATCTCTTCAAGGTCCAGCTCCAGAAGGGAGATCCAGACTAGGTAGGACAGTGGGAAGCCCACACACTCGTTTGCTTTCCTGGAGGCCTGTGAAGACCTCATGGTCCAAAGGCTTCGGTGTGCTTGTGCCACCAGTAGAGACAAACTCCACTGGAAGTCCCAAACGATTTTTGACATCTAATTTGAACCATCAGTCCCTCCCTGGAGGTGCTAATTTCTCTCCACCAAATGCAACAGAAACTGGCTTTTATTAATCCGTATACATACCCCCAGATCAACCTGGATTCTTTCTTTTTGTACAGTGATGTCAGGAATCAGTATTTCTGGCCTAAGGCAAAGCAAACATGTAAGTCTTGGACATCTGATTCTGGACAGAGTCTGGTGATAGCTGCCAGCTGCACACTCTGGCGGAAAGATCACAGAAGAGGTGCTGTTTCACTACAGCCTGCAGGAGAAAATCAGTTCTGCACTGGGTCTGCACTCAGCCAGTATTTGTAACTTAATGGCTTTATATCCATTTGTCAGCTCTCAAGCAGCATGACCTTCCCTGCTCCCAAGAGGGGGACCTCAAAGCCATTCCCTGTCTTGCATAGCTTGCTGCAAACTGGTCTGTTGAATGCAGAAGACATGACTTCTAGAAAACATGCCAATAATTAGTGTCCTCAGAAAACATTTGTGAATGTCTGAATGAGCTCTGCTTTTTGCATATATGTCGCTATACCTTGCTAGATAATTCCAGGGACTTTTCCAAAAACATGTCGCACTCTGGAAACAATTAGCAGTCACTCTTCCTCCAAAAAAATAAGTCAGGGATTCCTTGTACTTTACCATGAAACAGAGAGAGAGAAAAATATTTCCTGCTTTTATAACAGCTGGTCACACTACCCCAGAGCATCCAGTGAAGCAAGACCACCACAATTTACTTTCCTCCACAGGCAGTTGCTAGGGGTTTAAGCAGAGCTTTAACTCTGGACTTAAGCTCCATCCCCTTTCAGATGGAAGCTGATTCATTTAGCTGGGTAAGACCTGTATGGATATAGGCTTTCAATAACCTTTTATGTCAGTGACAGAGCTAGGAGAACAGACAAGCTTAGAGGCAGGCAAGGCCTTCTGCAGGTCTGAAACAGAAGCAGTACACTTCAAGCTAAGAAAATGTTGTGAAAAATTGCTCCGAGTGTAACTTAATTATGCTAACCACTTACAGAATGCATGTATGAGGAGCAGGAGGATGTGTCAGCAAGGAAGAGGTGACAAGGTCATTAGTACCTTAGGAAAAGGGAAGGAATGATATGGATAATTATCTGTTGTGAAACAGTGAAATGTCAGTACAAGATCAAGAGTGAGGAAAATTGTGCTGTGCTAAAAAATCAGTATCTGCAATGAAATTTACTTCCCAGGCTCATTGCTGAATATCCCTGCAGATAGTTTTTAAGAACTAGAAGAATGTTTGATTGAAAATGTTATCCCCAATAAATAAAATGTTTCTGACCTTCCCTACTTTCTGCAACACCAAAACACTTTCCATTGCCTCATGGGCTTTGGTGAATCTCCAGTTTGCACAAGCTGGTGTCTCACTTCTGCCTCTAAGTCCCATGAAAGCTGCTTTCTCCTCTTGGCACTGTCCTAAGAACGTGTTTAAGTCACTTCAGTCATCTGTGCTTGACTCACCCACAGTGGAAAAATGAGATACAAAATGATTAATAGCTTTCCTAGGAGCATCAGGGTGATGTATATAAAGGGAAAAGCATGTGTGGTTAAGGTAGAAGCATAGCATGAAGGATGTCAGGATTCTGTTCTCACTTCTGCACCTAGTACAGCTTGTGAGCCTAGGACATGTCCTGCTGCCTGATGCCTGGCTCTAATGTAAGCTTGTCTGGGTTACATCTGCCTTGGAAACCATGGCTGCTGTTGAGTCACCTAAGCAGCACAATAATACTAAGCCACTTTATGAAATACTTTGATATCCTAGAGTTGAAAAGGGCTTCCACTCCAAATAGCTAAGCATCAAAAATGAGTTGAACCCAGTCCTGTGGTTTCATTTCTTATGGGGTTGCATTCCACGCATAAGAAACCCCAGTGCAAGAGTCTGCTAATGCAACTCTTGGCTTTTAGAACATATTCCACTGACAAAGGTGAGTTCAGAGTGGGAAAGTCTGTCCTGAGCAGGGAGCAGAGTTCTACAGTCTGCATGTTCACGGTGATCCAGGCTACCCTATTTTAGTTTGCATAGACATTGACCTCATTCTTCATCAGAGTCAGTTTCTCTACATTGATTATAAAGACAGCCTATGACAATTAGTTCACACTCAGCTAAGCTTTAGCTAGTTGTCTAAAGCATATGAATCTTGTAGCTATGTAGATTAAGGAAGCAATCTTTTGGTTTGGGGTGGCTCTTTTTTTGTTTTTTTGCTTTTTTGTTTGTTTGTTTTTCTAAATGTATGTGCTATGTCATGGTCGCTCCCTTAAACAGCACATGTAATATCTGTTGCATATCTGCTTCTTTCCATGGTATTATCAAGTGTCCACCTCATATGGGTATTTGAAATGATCCTCACACTGGACCATTAGGAAATGGAAGGGCAGCATGTTATGTCCAGCCCTCACAGAACGATCACACATGGGATATCACATATTTTGGATATCTACAGTACAGATATGTAGAGTCGGTCCGTTCATCTTAGGTCCTGTTAATAAAAAAGGGTACTTTTAAAGGTTTATATAAGCATAAAAGGCATTTTACTCTAGACTCCACAGGTGATACAAGTGACGTCCAGGATTGTCCCCTAACTCTTCTAAGGGAGAACTGTTCATTTCTGAAGCTGCTTAGCTGAGCTGTCTTTCTTGGAAAGGAGTTGTGTACACATGTGCAAATCAAGGTGAAACCTGCATGGAACATGCCAGAATACACAGCAGCTAATTTATATCATTTTCTCAGATTAAACCTGCTGTATGTTTGGCTCCACTGAAAAAAAGAAAATAAAAAAGGGGGAAGAAAAAAAAAAGAAAAAAAAAAGAAAATGTGGCATTCCACATTAGCAAAACAAATTTCTCTAACTAAATGTAAAAATATGGTTCCCTAGAGAAACTTGCAGGCCTGGGTCTTTTGATCCCTAAGCGGTACATTTTCTAAAGCCACATGCATGAGTTTAGTGTTGCTGTATTTTACATCCAGTAAAAAAACCCGATGAATCTCAAAATGCAATTCCAGTAGCATTATTTTTCTCCTGTGTTGTGGGTAATCCTTCAGATTATTAAAACAGAAGGAAGAATGTGTTTTCAACTCTCAAAAATACTCATCATGATCTGCTCCTCCACTGTGTTTTGGCCCCTGTGAAAGCCTCTGTGAAATCAGTCCTGATTCTGGCAACCATTCTCATCCTCTGATGTATGATGCGTTTCCAGTAGAACAAAGAAACATTATTTTGGTCACAGAGAAACCTCCAGTTTGCTCCTTTTACTCAAATCAAGAACCTTGAGAGTCCAAAGAGTCTTACAGAGCATCTCAAAGACACTATCTCATCGATTTATGACACCAGGATCTGAATAGGGCTTACCAAGTTGCGTTTCTGCCATTTATATTCATCGTGAGAAATGATGTAAAAACAGGTAAAATGGGAAACTTTAAATTACTGCACCAAGCTGGTTGGCTGGTTGGTTCTGTGATATGCATAGTGGGTCATCAGATGTCAAGGGGAGATGTCCTTACTTTTTCAGCTGCAAAATGCAACTCCGTAAAGCAGAAGGAGAAAGGAGCAGTAGGCCCTTGTCAGCACTAATCCCCATGAAAAAAAATATTGTGAATTACATTTAAAAAAAAACGAATAAGTGCTAAAGAATTACAGATATGTCCATGGGAGAGCCAGGAAAAGCCTGGATGTAGCTGTATCCAGTTCTCCTATAACTGCAGACAGTTTGGAAGAAGAATATACCTGCTCTGTTATTAAGTGCAGGAAGATAATCAAGCTCTATCTAGTACCAGGCCCAACCACTCTTCAGTTTATTAATATGGATGCAATCAACGCCTCTCATTTCAACACTGGGGTGGAACAGACACAGCTCCTCTTAATGCTCAGGGCTTTTTTAATTTAAGAACTTTTTGGATCTGGAGGTTGAGTATGAGAATGGAAAATGGATTGTGTACATATATGTGTATGTGTATATAAATAAAAATATATGCATGTATTTTTTAAGCAGGCATAAGGAAAGGGGAGGTCCTGTAGTATGTTAAATCTTGGAATACTTCTCCCCACTATGATATTTTCTAATTTATTTAAATACCTGTAATATTCTGAAATACAGGATGATTTTATGTCAGATGGTGTTGAGACAAGAAGTCAAGTCAAATCTCACCTGCTCCTCTGTCATACTTCCTCTGAGTCTTCACTGACACATCACTGGTGGTTCTTCTTCAGGGTCAGAGCTGGATCAAAGATTTTGATTTGACCTAGAGTTAAAAATGAGCACTCTGCATTTGGGGACCTGCAGCAAACAAACCCCAAAGAAATCAATTTCACAAGAGACCAAGATGGAAGCAAAAGATGTTCTCAGTCATGTGCCAGAGTATATCCAAATATCCACAGCAGCCCTTTGATTTCAAAAGCCCTTTGATTTCTTATCTGACAGTTCAGTCCAGAGACAGACCTAGCCAAGGAACAAACACCATCCTCCTAAAACCTCTTCCATGACAAACTTCCTCCCCAATAATCATGTCTGATTCAGCCCACAGATGCATTCATACGGGTGTACATATATATATATATATATATATATATATATAAACCTATAGAAAGATAATTCACAGCCCTTTCCTGCCACTGGTGCTGTGGTTTGGGGATGTAGTAGTGGTGGGCACAGGGAATGCAATGAACCCACAGTATGGACCAAAAGAGTTGCTTTTCATTTATCGTCCACCTTACGTTGTCATCTGCATGTCTGCAAAAGACTCATGAAAAGTCACCCTTTATGAGAACAGAGCCTTTTACACCATCTTTTTATTCCTGATTAAACGTAAGGTAAAGCAATCTACTGTCAGGCGTTAGCATTTTATCCAGGCAAGCTGACCTTTTTCAGGAGGAACATTTTACCAAGTGGAAAGCATTGCCAGTTAAGACTATTAAATTAGTGTGCAGACAATAATTTTCCTTTAATTTCTTGATATTTTTTTCCCCCTTAAACCTGTCTCTGAACTTAGCTGTTATCTTTTTGAAATCAGAGGTGTGACCTCTTCTCTTCTTTCCATAGCCTAGAGGAATAAAATAATATTAATAAAAACCCTCATCAAATCATCTGTTTAGTCTCATCTCCTTGGTTTTGTTTCTGGTCAGTCTGGTGAAGTACTGAGCTGGGAATGTGAGTCTGTAGTGTCAGTGTTCATTAACGTAAATACGAGGAAATGGAAAAACATTCCAAGAGCTGGATTCACACTTACACTAAGGTCCCTTTTTACTGCTTTGGCAGTGGAAAGAGACCAAGAAGTGGGTGGGCATGTCATTTAGTAGTATGTTCCCATGTTTACAGCACAAGTACTTTCTCACCTTTCAACAGCTCTACTTAAATTTGCTAAGATGGACCACTGGAGCTATTGCTGCAATACTTAATTCATCAAATGGCTTGTACTTTGTTGAGTAGCCATATTTAAATACCTACCAGTAGCAGAAGAGCAACTGAACTCATGAAAATAGGGAAATCTTGGGTCATGCACTACTTCATGGTGACCAGGACTGGGGTTCCTTTCACATAACTTTAGATGCTGTAGCATAGTTTTCAAAGTTGGCTTCCCCTTTCATAATCAGTGGTGATTATGTGGTGATGTGGTGAACCCACTCAGTGGACATCATCATCTCTTCCTAAAATATGTGGTAAAATAGGTCAGTCTGTGCCTGAGAAGTTTATTTCTCTCCACTGAGAATGTGGGGATCCAAGTGTGACTGGGTCACTTCCATCCAGATGAGATGACTCACCACCATCCATTGGATTTCCCTGAAGTTTGACTAATAACACCATATTGACCAACTTTGACCAGACCTTGGGAGGTTCCTCTGTAGCGTCCTAGCTCGGTTTGTCCATCAGACATGCTACACGGCAGTTGGCTTGCCAAAAAGCAGTGAGTATGTTTTCAGCTGAACCAGGAAGAGGTCTTGAAGAATACCTTTTCCAGGAGGAATTTAAAGCTCACTGGGCTTTTCACTGGGCAGGAGCAAAGGAGGAGTTATCACACAACCAGTCACTTGTCTCAGCGGGATGGTGGCAAATAAGGATAAGGTCAGCTCCAGGGTCCTTTTCTCAGGGAGGGGAAAGGTAATCTTTTAAGAAAGGCCTCTGAGCCAGAGCTACAGCCTGTGCTATTGCTGGAGGGATGGAGGGATGTGCTTCAAGGACAGCCATCCCTCAGCCCAGCCTGGCTGCTCTCTCACAGCAGACAGGCAGGGTTTCCAGTGGACTGTCATAAGCAGTGGGGTCATGTCTCTCTTGGTGTCCCCTGCAGTTTGCTGCCTGAGTGAGTGTCCCACTTTGTACCTCAACCCACAAGCTGTTTCTGGCTCTGAGTGGTAAGATTCCTTAGGCTCAGCATAACAAACAAATTGTGTGGTAGACCACAGGCAAGTTGCAAAATATAAAACTCTGCTTTAGCTGTCTTGTCATCAGTGGCCCCTGGGGAATATGACTCTCCTACAAATCTGATTCTTGTTCAAAGTCCATGGTTCCCAGTCTTCTGTGGCCAACAGAAATCTGAAATACTGAATCTGAAATGATTCTCCAAGGCCACCAAGGACTCTTGTTATCAAGTCTGAGACTGAAAGTGCCAGACAAGTCTTCCAAGGAACAGCTCTAAGAACCACCAATGCTCCGCAGCCAGGGAACAGATACCGGTCTTTCATTACAACATCACATGTCCTGTTTCATATGCAGCATCCAGATGATACTAGCTGTATTTTAGCCATATGTAGCTCTTTCCCTTACCTGTCATCATCTCCAAGTGCTTGGCATCTTTGACACAAGCAGCTGAACTCAGAACAGAAGGAACTGGATGGAAATCATGCGATTGGTTTACATTGGAGATGATTCTAAATAATCCAAAAAATCTCTTGGCCTTAAAAATGCAGAAACCCTCCTCTTTCTTCCTTCCCCAAAGACCACACAAAGCAACTGCTAAAACACTTTACACTGACTCTAGACTCCAGAGCAACTGTAAGTAGACCTTAATTCCAAAAATAGAGAATGAACAGATTGTCCCTTTAGGATGTTCTGGACAGAAACCAAATTCAGAGCATAGGACAAGCAGGACTCCTTCAGGTCCCCTATGTCCAGTCTCTTGCTATCTTAAACTTCCAAATGGATCCATAGAATATCCATCCTATGTCCAGTACATATCACAAACCACAAAATGCATCCTGTCACATCTCTGCTACAGAGACCAAAAGGCTCCTAGAATCATAGAGAGAAGGAGGGGGAGATAACAAACAGGACTGAGGCTAGGTCCATGCAATTGCCAAAAAAAAACCCAAAAACAAAAAACCACAAAGTTATGGGAACTTATTAATTTCTCTCTATGTTCACACAGTTGAAGAGCAAGCTACCCCAAAAAAACCAAACAAACAAGCAAACAAACAACCCACATAAAAAATCAAAACCATCTGGGAAAGCAAGATGTTATCTTAAGAGAAATAAGTGAGGAAGGGGTGTATAGGTATCTCCAAGGGTTAATTAATTGTAAAGAGCAAAGTCCTGAACTTTAGATCCTTTTTACTTTCTCTAGGCTTACTTTCACTGCAGCCTTTTCTCCTCCAAAACAGGAATTCACCAGAGCCCTTGTGGGACAAGTCAGTGACTCCAAGATGCCTGCTTCTCGATCAGAGATTTTCTATGGGTATTTGAAAATGCATTCAGATCTTCATGCATTAAAATTCCACGTGCTAAAAGATTATGCTGAATGTAAAAACCAGTCTACCTCTTGCGGATATGCCATCTGACTCTACTGTGAGTTTTGCTTTTTTTTTTTTTTTTTTTTTTTTTTTTTTTTTCCCTCCAAATTCCAGCTGCTGCAATTGTGTGAGTTTCTAAAGTTCAGATTATGAACTAAACCAAAACAAAACATGTTTGCATTTTTTGGTAATTATAGACAAAAAGATCAAGTTGCATGACAGAGGACAGACAAAAACAACCTCATTTTTATTATTTCTAAAAAGAATATAATCTTGATTTATAGGTCAGTCCTTTCATTTTTGGCAACCTTTGACCCATGACTCTTGAGTGCTGGGGCTGCTTGATTGCTTAGCCATGCCCAAGGTTCCCACACCTTGGAGAAAGTCCTGTACAAGAGTACGTATCGGAGTCCTTGTTGCAGACAGCTTCAAATTCATTTAAAATCTTATTAAACCTGTCCAAATTTCCAGAAGAAAATGAAAAGGTTATGTCTGGGAAACAACTTCTTTTCACTGACCTAAAACAGTATTTTCAATTACTTAAGGTTCTCCCACTCACCCACATCATAGAAACTTGTGGCAATGCAGCAGGACTCACCTCAAATCCTCATTTGAACTAGTGAGGTTTTGTGCTCACAGGACAGAGAACTCGATTTAGTTTATTTTCTAATAATGATCTTATTTCTAGTGTGCCTCATTACTGAAAGATATTTGGCTGAACATTCAGGCTCACAAAACATACTAACGAAAGGTTTTTTAAATATCCAAGCATTTTTTATAGGGGGGAAAAAAATGGAATAAATAATGCAAAAAAAGGGAAAGAATGAAATCTCCTTATTCTTGTTGTTGTTGTTGTTGTTGTTTTGTTTCTGTTGGGTTTTTTTTGGGGGGGTGGTAGTTTTTGGTTTGGAGTTTTGTTGTTTTGGTTTTTTGGGGTTTTTTTTTGTTTGTTTGGTGTTTTTTTATTTTTTTGTGAATATGTTGTTTATGTGAGTTATCTCCATATAGCATTTACATAGCTGGAATGATTGAGAAATCTGACAAACTTTAGAGGGAGAATGACACTCAGAAGGGGAAGAAAAATAATTAGAAGGAAAAACTGAATTAAAATCTCTTAAAGAACCCTTTATCATCAATCAGCTAAATTAAATCAGCTGTAGATAAAGATTATTCGTAGGTGAAAGAGTAGAAAATGTGCAGGTATTAAAAAATGAATTGAAAAGGTAAAATTATGTTGATTCTTGTTGCAGTACTACTTATGTTTTGTGGCGTCTTTTAGCTGTAGAAGATATTTTATTTCAAATGATTGGAATTAGTTTGTTTCCTTTTCTATCAGAATGAGAAGGGTATTGCAATGCACAGTGTCTAGAAACTTTTCTTTTACTTTGAGGCTCTTCTGTTCCTGTTGGTTGTGAAGGGACAAAGTGCACTGGATGTGCTGGGGGTTTGAGTCAGGGTTTATGTGTGGTACTGTGTGGCTGAGTTGGAGATTAAAATACCACTGAGTTTGATTTCCCATCTATTTTGATTTTACTGATAAACAACTAACCAGTGTCATCTGGAAAGGAAAGAGTAAAGTGAAATGAAGCTGGAGGGGAGAGCACAGAGCAGTTCTCTAACCTAAACTACGAATAGACCCAGATTTGATACATTATGGTCAGGTAGAGGCAATTGTTGAGAAGATTTTCCTTGAGGGGTTCAGATAATGTAATCTAAAGCAGAATTTAGTTCTTGTGCCAAAATTTTTTTTGCTCCGGTCTTAGTAGAAAAAAAATGAAGAAATAAAAAAATCAGTTATTTTCCCTGAAATACCACAAGGATAGAACTTTATGCAGCATTTCAGAGTCAGGACCATGAGGTTTTTATTTGGAAATGCCACAAGAAGCAATGTTACTATGCGATACTTCCAAATGAAGAACACATGGTTTCAGGAAGTGCCTGGAATGGTATTATCCTCTATAAACACTCCTGTTAAAGACAGCTAACAGCATGTTTCAGAGGAAGATGGCTGAGGGGAAGAATAGAAAACTATCAGCTGATTTACATCATATGACCTGCAAGAAGTGATTATAGGTGGTTAAATGCTTCCCAGGGACTCGGATGTCTGCTAAGCTTTTCATACCTTTTGCAGAATTCATGGGGTGGGAAGGAAAAGAAATAAAAACCCAGGAGAGAAAAAAAAAAAAAAAAAAAAAAAAAAGAGTCGTCTGCAGTTTTGAAGATGGGTGTGACATTTTATTGGACAATTTTATTAAAGAGGGGAAAACCTGCTGAGGGCATGTTCTCTTCCTGGTTTTGTTCTGCCGCCTTTCCCAGGCCTCTGGCTGTCCTCACCCTTGTCTCTGCTCTGTTAGCAGTTACCCTTCACGTCACACTGCAGAGGAAACTTGCGTGAGATCTTTCTCCACTGTTTCCCGGCTGTGACTCTCTCAGCTGGAATGAGCAGATAAAGTAAATCAGGGCAGAATTTAGTAGTATTTCTCCACAGTTACTCAGACATTGAATTGCACTGGTTGAGTTGTGTGAGTGTACGTGGAACAGGCATCGACCTCTCTGTTGACAGCCTAGGGGAAGACTTTGATCATATCTGTTGTAAATTGAATGAGCCGATCCTCCAGCACTGTGGCTGGAGTGGTCCATGCCTGTACTTCTATGCTCAGGGCAGAATAGCGCCTGTCATCTGAATATGTCCCTGGCCACACCAAATTATTTGGGAGAATTCTAGTGATTCTGGACCAAATCCATGCCAATAACTTTGCTAACAATGCAATGCTAATGTGTTCCATTGACTGAAACCATTCCCTGTTGCTGCTTAATTTAGTGGAGTAGGTGTAGCCTTGAGGCTGGATCCTGATGCTGCTGTCACACAGGGTTAACTCTCCCGAACCTAAAGAGACAGAGGTTCTTCTTTAGCAGAGCAGCTCTGCTCCAGGAAGGTGCACCAGCCTTTGAGGGAGTACTTGCTGCCATAATTCACGCTGAGAGAGAAAACTAGAGTAGGTTAGATTTGGGATTAAGGACTGTAAAAAGCTTTGCTTGAACTTTCCTCTGCTTCTCCCCAGGTGGATGGAAAGAATGAGTGTGATGGTATTAAAGATAACAGACTTCGGTGCTCTGGGAAAGCCACTCACCAAGGTAGGAGAGACAACAAGATGAACAAATCCAGTGAGGACAAGAGGCTAACGCAGCGCAGTGAAGGTAAGTTGGACACACAGGGGGGAAACCACATGATAGCAGAATCAGAAAAGGCAGTTTATACAGATCCTTTGGGCATAGAAATAGTCTGAAATGAACCTCCCCACTGGTAGGTAGAAGCACTTAAGCTGACAAAGATACCAGGGTGAGCATGGAGAGCCGGCAGAGCTGTGGTATTGCAGGATGTTGCAGAAGCTGAACCATCATTGTGAGGTTGGGCTGGAGACCCGGAGGAGTGATGTCAGAGAGCAGAAAGGTGAGCTTCATTCACTTGATGGGCCTGGGAAGAGTGCATCTGGGATGCTGCACTCACTTCTGGGCACCTCATTACCAGAAAGATACAGATGAGCTAGAGAGGATATGTTGGGGGAAACCCAACTTCATGATTAATTGGCTGAAGAAAACAGGCTATGAGTCATGTGTAAAGATGAATGGCTTGGCTCTGAAACCACAGCATGGGAAACCTAGTAACAGTCCACAAACATTTGAGGAAAGGTTACCAGAAAGCAAAGAGATAACTTATTTAGCACGAAGCAAAGGGCTGATATTTGGACAGGGAAATCATGAAAATCAAATTGATGGAGCTACAGCAGCTCAGTACTGGAGCAATTGGTGGGAACGGTGGACACAGCAGGATTTCAGCTGTTGTGTCACCATTACTTGGTAAAGCTTAAAAACATGAGAAACTGTTATTTTGTGTTCTGGGAAGTGAGGGAAGACCGTTGTTTATTGGGGTCATAAACCTTACCTGCATGAATTAATTGATGCAATAGCACTCTGGGAAGAACAAACAGGGAAGCAATACAATGACTTCCCAGATAAGAAGATCTTGGTACACACTTGAAAGATGGTGGAGAAAGCCATTAGCTCTCAACAGTCTGTCCTATTTTTGTGCCTTGTCAGAGTATGGTGTTGCCAGATCAAAGTGCTTTAAAATGACAAGTTTTGGCTTAGTTCTATTTTCAAGGAGTCATAGGGATGTCGAAGACAAAGAATTTCTGCCATCTCAGCGTAGATGATCACTAGATGACTGATGAGTAAACATGTACGTTGACTGTTATAAACACTGGGGCTCATTTATTAATATATGTTCTGCCTTGGATTCTTTCGCTTCAAGTTACTGGTCTTTCACTTTTGCTTTTGGGAAGCCGTTAGTTGTTACATATTAGTTATAATTTAGACTGTCACCACAAAGAGAGCAGGAAGGTTGGCTCTGAGATAAGTGGAGATAATTTTTCTCATTATCATGCAGGTGATGGAAGAAAACAGCACCATCCCACCACTGGAGCCAAAGGGCAGGTGGAAGCCTGGGAGTATGGTTGGGTCTGAGGAAGTCCCTTGCTTGGGCTTTGGAAATCCTGAAGAAATTGTAGCTGAGCATCAGTAGTGTGGAAGCCCCAGTATGGGAGCCATTTGAAATGAACACCAGAAGACAGCCCGTAAGGAGTATGATGGCCAAAATATATAGGCCACGTACTGTAGTTGTTGTGTATCTTCATTCCCAGTAGCAACACATTTACCAAATTGGGTACTGAGGGCTCTGAGCTACTGGGCCAAATTTTAACAGTGTTTGAGCTCCCATTGGAGCTCCTGCTGTGCTCCATCACCTCCCATTAATGTCAACACTATGAATATGAAGATTTTTTTATTTTAAACGTAGCACATATAAGTCTCAGCAAGACTTTAACCCCAATGCGTTATGCACTCTGCACACATGCATGAAGCAAGAGTCAGCCCTTGCAGTGGAGAGCTGACTTAACACTGGTAAAAGAAAAGCTTTTATTTATTTTATCTGTTTATTTATTTTATCTTTAGATTATATATTTACTTTATATTTATATTATATTTATATCTAGTTATTTAATCTTTATCTGTTCCGACTGGGCAGATAAAGAACCAGAGCCTGCGAGCTTAAGTCACTTTCTAAGGTTGCAAAAATTTGTCTGTGGCCAAAGCACTTACCATAAGGCGTGTGTCTCCTCTTTTACAAACTAATGTGCACTGAACACATACTGCTGAGATGGGATCCCGTGCCCAGCCCACCTTTCATTCATACATAGAGAAGCCACCTTGAGAGAAGGTCTGTGCAGAAGTTGTTTTGTTAGGACCCTAGGATAACTGTCTTCAAAGCCTACATCTCTAGCCATTTCAAAGAGACCTCCTTCCTTGGAGCTGTGTTGAACAAGCTTTTAGAGACCCTGGGTATGTGGCTACCAGACAGGGAGCAACAATGGACAAAGTGTCCTCTTGTGGATATACCTGGGTGATTGAAGATGGCCTCACTCTTCTGTCCCTTTGCTGCTACACTTTTATTGGCACAGCTGATGATGCAGGCTCCAACTGCAAAGGTGATAAAGCCTGGTAAAGGGGAGCTAGTAGTGCACTAGAAAACACTCTTGTTGCATTGACTGCCATAGATCTTCCAGTGCCTGTAGTTTTGTGATGTTCAAGTCAACCTCTGGCCCTAAGAGCTGTATGTGCTGAGTCCTACTGCAGATGACCCTGCCATGTCATAGGCAGAGAAATGCAGTATTCGGAGGTGATAATTTCAATAACTGTCTTTCCTGATTGCAGCATAGAGGGATTACTCTGTGTCCAGGAACTTGCATCTTTCTAACTTCTTGTGCCTCTCAAACATCTCTTCAGCAATGCACATTTATATCGCTTTCCAGGGAGGGGGAAGGAGACATATGTCATTGTCAGAGCATGCACTAGAGGTATTCATAGGTTGAAAGGTGTATTGGAACATGGATGGGCCTGGGCTGTCACTGCAGTGTGTGAACACGTTTGTGCTTATCTGCGCATGTGTGTGAACATATGGGAAAGCAGTATATGTCTGTGCATGTATGTGTGATATCCATTTGAAGCTACAGACCCTGAAATCTAACAAGGACAACTGCCAAATAGTACTCATTGCCAGTTCATAAGACCTTCCAGCTCCTGATTTTGGTTGTGGGTAAGAAGCTGGCAGCTGTGGGTTTCAGGAGCAAGTCTCATTCCTCTGTTATAGGAAAAGGCTGCAGGGAGGATTCCTTTTGCTGAAGCCACAGAGAGAAATGAGAATAAAAATGCAGCAAGGATTCCTCGAGGGAGGAGATGCTAGCTGATGTTGTTCACTGTCAACAGAGCAAATAATAATTATAATAGAAATGTTCAAATTAAACTGAGTTTATTAACACCCATTGCTCCAGATTATATGTAATGGAGTTGTGAGTAGGGGATAGAGTGGGAAGAATGAGCTAAGTCTCAGGTCAGGACTTCATTGCTGGAAAAAGAAGGATTCAAATACCCTCAGGTGAATTTGATACTTGTGGAGTTCATCAAAATAAATATGTGCCTCCTAATATTCACAAGTAAGGAGCAAAGGCACTACCTTTAAACTTCTGTTAGGAGGGCTCCTACAAATACAGATGAGAATGTTGTGGGAGGAAAAAAAAAACCTTTTTTCCTTTTTCATGATAAATGTATTTGCTATAATGGAATAAAACCAAACTTTTTTTTTTTTCTTCCCAAGTTCACAGTCAATCTAATTAGGAGTTGAAAGAAGAGAAATGGAGATAGAATGAAAATCTGACTTCTAATAATTGTCAGAGCTCCTGATGTTACAGAATTTTTCTCTCTGATTTGGACAGAGGCAAGAACATATAAACAAGTAAATATATGAATACATGTAAACAAGTTTAAAGTTCGATGGAAAACCTGTTCATAAGTATGAGTTACACATGGCAGAATATCATCTAGTGCTAGAGTTGATTGATAAATTGCAATGAAAAAAATATGATGTCAAATTATGATGTTACACTTAAACTGAAAGACAGAGAAAATTATTGATTGCTAAATTCCTCAGTGTAGTTGAGGTGTGTATGGGGAATAGAGAGAAATATGTAAGGTTAATGCAGTCACTTGAGAACTAATAAACTCAGTTCAGATCCATAGTGTGCCTGTGAGTTTCTCACGTTTGTGATGAACGCCATCGTCGGGGATGCTAACAGCTCATCCTGACCTACCTCTCTTTTAATGGATTTATTTGGACACCTCAAATGCTTTTTTTGAGATAAAAGAGCTGCTTTGCTCACCAGTTCTCAGAGTTGAGCTCCAAAGCAATATTTCCTACATTCAGAGATTATACATGATGATCCTGCCTCTGACTGCAACAGAACCAGTGCCAGAGCCATTTGCATACAAGCTACATCCATGCTGATAAATTAGACTGTGCCAGGACCTGTATTCTGGCATTAGAGTGAATTGCTACAGTTTTAAATTCCTTTTATCCTCCAGAACTGGGTGGCTGGATCTTTGTTGCTTGTTGAGAGTGCTCTTTGGCTAGTACTATTAATCCTGAGCCATACAGAAGTGTTATGGGATCCTCTCAGCTTCTATGGGCCAAAATCATGCAAGGGAACATTTTTGCAATTAAGCAGTATCACAACCGAATCCTTGTCTTATTAAATTACCAGTGGAGGTGCTCACTAGAGCTAAGGGACAATGTACTCTTCCAAATATTTAAATTCAAAGCGATTTCCAACTGGAAGGGTGAAATTAATCACATACAAAGCTGGTTTTGGCTGGAAGTTGAAGACACAGTGCAACCAAGCAAGGTCCTTCTAGCCCCCTCTCTGGTTATGGGGGGGGGGGAACGGACCCTGCAAAGGACAGAATCACTCTGTTCTGGGAGTGTTGTCCAACATGGGTGGTATGAATCACTTTATGGAGATGTCTTTGTCTCTTCGATGGCTTAGAGTCCCACGTCTCAGATGAGATTTAGCATCAACAACTGAGAGTGAAGCTGAGTAGGGCTATCCACACGCTTTCCTCCATAAACACATCCTTAAAAAAAAAAAAAGATCAGAATTCCTCAGGTAAGGAGGGAAGCTCAGCATTTCCCTTATACCTTCACATCACTTTTAAAAGGGCCACTAGCAAAATCCAACACCCAGTTTTCATTTCCAACCCCAACACTTGCCCTAAGTAATGTATTTCTCTCCATATCAAAGTGATGCTCAAAACAAGAAAAAAATTACACCAAATTTAAAAGCTTTTTTTAGAAATTAGATCAATCCATCTGATTCAGACCTGGTCTTTGTTAAGAAAATTAGTTTTCAGTTTTACATTTTAAGGGAAATTTTACTCTTAAAGTATATTAAATATATTTTAAAAATAAGGAAACTGAAAAAAATGAAGAAGTTTTCAGGTAATCAAGTTCTTTTTAACGATTCATTGTTTAGAAGAGCCTTTTTTTGTTTGTTTATTTTGCATAGCAGTCAGTTACAATAGCCGACATTACCATCATTTTTTATCAATAAGTAAGGAAGAGTTTGGAAGTGAGAGATCAAGGTGAGAACTTATAATGCAGATTTTGATAGAGTTAGGAACTTTGAGGAAAACAAGCTCTTTTTTTGAATTAAGGCCAGGAGAGATTTCACAAAATATGTCTAAGTATTTAAGTATTTGCTCTTAGCAAATTTTAAGTTGAAGAAAGTCTTCTCAGAATAAATCCTTTCAAATCTCTCATTCTGACTTTGTAATTTCATTATTATTACTTTTACATTTAGTGTCATATACATGTAACAGTAACATTATGCTATCATGTGTCAAACAGAAATAGTGGAAATAAAACATATTTCTTGATTGAAACAAGATGTTTTTCTTTTATTAAGTATTTTTTTGCTGGCAATGTCAAAATGTGACAATTCCACATGAAGGAAATGAAATATTTCTCTGGTCCTGAACAGTATTTTCCCTAAATTAATATTGTTTTCATTTGTCATCTCAGAATTCTTGTGTTCATTGCTCGTTTAATAACAGCTCTCGGGACTTAGGTGAGACTTGTCTCACCTGATGAGGACATTTACTCCCTGGAGACCTGGTCTGTGTAGTAAATACAGTCTAAATTCCTCAGATCAATTAAACTAATCCTAAAGAAAATAATTCTAACGTGTCAAGTAAGTCTAATCTAAATCTGTTTCTATCCATTGGTAGTTTTTATTATTGACAGATAGATAGATGGATAGATATTAAAATAGGGTGTATCCAGTGTGATCTACTTTAGTTAAACCTACATTAATTTTATTTTTATCTTGCTTTCTTTTGCCATTGTGTCTTTATTGATGTCTATTCTTTGAAATACCTTCTGGAGTGCTAGATACTACTGAACTGAAAATCAGTGGTTGCTATTTACTCACTGCTATAACCTTCCTTAAACGATCTCTCAGTAACCCGGTTTTGAGGAACTCACTAACAAACAAACCTGTTCATAGACAGGATATTTTGTCTGGGATAGAAAGAATCTTGTTTACTCTTCACAGAGGTTTAAGTTAACTCATTTTGTCATGTCATTGGAGTGGACTAAAAGCATACAGGGGGACAATTAAAGAGCAACTGCTGACAGGTTGAAAATCCAGGAACTGCCAGAATTGAACTGCATTTTTTTTTGTGCCCATAACACAATTTTCTATGTAAATGAACCCGTGCTCAGTAAAAGGTCAAGACCTCCCTGCTGCAAACAGCATAACAGTCATGGCAGGCCTGATTCACATGCACTGAAATCTTTCTATGAATTTCAACAAGCTTTTGACCCAGCCTGAAACGGCTCCATTACGTGATGGGAACCACAGCTGAACACAGCTCTCCTCCTTCGCAGCTCAGTACCTTACCCAAGACTTCACTTCTCCTGTTGTCTGAAGAAGGGTTCCAAACAGCCATTTGAAGACTCTCCTCAGACCACTGGAAACAATAAATAATAATTTTAAAAAAGCTCCTTATGAAACAGGCCTCCCAGCTGAACAGAGAGAGATGGCCCAAAATGCAGGAGTTTCCTACGCGATACAGGAGATTTGGCAGCAGGAGTGGAATTATATCTCATTCCAGACAGTGAAAATAACCAAAACCATGAGGTTTTTCATGGAACAAATGGAAACCATGTGACTCGTCACAATGGAAAAAGTGTAGCTGCTTTCAGCTCCCTAAGCCCTGACACTTCTTTTTGATTTAACCACAATAATCTAAGTGGAAAATGAATAAATGTCAAGCGTTTTTTCAATAAATCTGTGCACGAGTGAGAATAGGAACCAGAATAAAAGCTTTTAATGACATAAAGTTCATATGTTTGGAACCCTGACAACATTTTATTTCTCTTATTTTTTTATTATTATTATTAGGCTTGGTTGTACCATTGGTTTCAAAAAATCAAAATATTGTGAGACAGGGAATCTGCTAGCAGTTTCTAAGACTGGAGTGAAAGCTCAGTTCATAACAAGATAACCTGAATCAAGATATATCTATTTTTATGAGTTTAAAGAAAATATTTTAGAAATAAGTATGATATTTGCCCAGTGCTCACTTGGACAAGATTTCTGCATGTTGAAATAAGATTGGTTGAGCACAAAATCCCGAACATATGCTAGTGCAAGAAATTAAATGGGCACAGACTGTATGTCATACTTGTCTTTTTAGGAGAAATTAATGTCACACTGTCCAGAGTCAGGAATAACGCACGCAGCCTTATATATAATAACAGTCTACGTGCTCAAGCAATGGTTCAAGTACCCAACCGTAGGAGATTGCTTTCATTGTGCTTTATTTTTCCACTTGAAACAGGGAAAGAAAAAACTTGCCATGAATGTCGTCCATACCTGAGGTGACCTCAGTCTGCAGTAATGAGCTATTCCTGATTGGGTGAATGCATTCCCCAGGGGTCAGAGTTAGACTGATTTGCCTAGCATCACATAACAGAATGAAAAGACAAAAGCCTTCTGTCTATCTGATGCCATGATGGAGTCCACGTGGTTACTCTGAAAATAAATCTGTCATTTTATGTACCTGACTGAATCAAAATCTCAAGGAAGAATTAGATCACTTCACCTGATAATGATGCTGAATGAAAGTTATCTGTTAAATAGTCTCCCCTTAGACAAGTAAAAGTAATTCTGCAACAGTGACATTTACAGCAGAGACTAATGACAGTTTGTGACTTTGTAATTACATGGGAAATATCTTTCTGTGAGATCCTGTTTTTTAAAGAGAAGGTACTGTACTGTCTGATATATATTTCTAGGGAGGGATTTTATTTGGATAGTGTATTATATTTACCACTAAAAATCTTGCTTTGCTTATGACCTTGACCTATCAAAGCTATAAAACCACTACTGTTATTTAATATCTATTTTGCCTCCCAATGCTACATTATTTCCTAAATCTGATTGGCTTTGCTGAGCTGTGAATAGCTCTCCAAAGACTTATATTGGTTTCTTCTGATGGTACGTGCAAAATAACCCCACATGCACAAGTAGAAAACCAGATAAATGAAAATGCTGTAACAGACACAGTCTCTTTGAGGTGGAGGAGAAATCTCTGAAGTTCAGCATACCCCAGCCTGCTCTCCCTACCAAACACTAAACCACCTTTACTGGAAAGGATCTTCGCCAGGTTCCCACTAGCAGGGTTGCTGCTAAAAATGCTGCAGCTGTGTGTTTCTGTTCTATGTGTAATATCCAGTATTTTCAGTCTGGGTGTCATGGTACAAAGTCATCTTGGTGCCATCTGCCTGACCTTTCTAGTGTCTTCTACAGGTGGATAGCCAGTTCAAGAGAACCCTTTGCTGATGTGGGAAACGTGAAGCTCAGAGAGTCCAGATGAAAATAATGAATAGAAGCAACAGTGACCAGAAACAAGAAGGCAGATGATCAGCTGAAGCCTGATACATGTAGGATCTAATGTTTTGCTCATCACTTTTATAGTTATCCAATCACCTCACCTGACTAGCTACCACGCATATGACAATCACTATTTAGGCAGTGATTTTTTTTTTTAATTTTTTCTTTAGCTTTTCTTCCTCAAACCAGTCTTTTTTTTTTTTTTTTTTTTTTTTTTTTTTTTTTTTTTTCTGCCACATTCTTGTAATATTACCTGCTGACTAGTGAATTAATGACATCTGGTCTATCATTTTTCACCAAAACTGCTATAGTGTACCACTCTCCTAATAGTTCAAGGCCCTTTGCTGTGTACCTGTAAATA
The DNA here is from genome assembly GCF_003259725.1 of Athene cunicularia. NCBI lineage: Eukaryota > Metazoa > Chordata > Aves > Strigiformes > Strigidae > Athene > Athene cunicularia. The sequence goes on from NW_020799095.1 coordinate 1,539,111, forward strand.
GGAAAGAAACAGACATTTGCAGGGAAATTGTTTCACTGAAAGCAGAGTGGTGTGGTGCTTTGATAATAAACTCTTGACTAATATACGACCAGACACTAGCACCCAAATATGGCACCATGTTATGTCACTAGTCTTGCAGGAGCTGTAAGGATATAATCAGCTTCAGCAGTGGGACGGGGGACGGACACGGACGGGGACAGGACACTAGTCTTTTGTCACTGCCTGCCAATGTGGCCTAATCTATAACAACCATGATCAGTCTAATTAAGAGCCCTGGAGTTTGCTCTTCAAATGTTTTACTATTGAAATTGATGGTTCTAGGAAGAAGGAAGACTTTTCCTTAACAATGAGATATCAAGATTTTGTTCCAGATGCGAAGGTTTGTCATAAATCTTAACAGTTCGTAATGGAGTAAAGAATCTTTGACTCTTGGCCCTCATTTGTCCCCTGTGCCATGCTGTTTGTTCCTGAAGGGTGTTATTGTTGAAACAAGTGCGTATCCTATGGTCACAGACACTGCCCATTTGGATCTTTTTGTTGTGGAGTCCAAAGCCCAGATGTAACTTCAAGAGAGTTTAAGACCAAGGAGACAAATGTGTTGCATGTGCCAGCCAATAAAATGTGTTATAGTTGGGGCTGGGTCAGTTAATGGAGCTCCAAATAGCAAAAGCAGCTTTTTTTGTTTGTCTTGTTCCAACAGTAAACCAAATAGCTTATAATTACATGTGCCAGAGGTGAGGTTTCTCCAGTTGATACTGAGCAAACCAAGATTTGCTCTGTCCCTCAAACAGCAGTTTCACAGAACCGGTAACGTCTGAGCTGTCCAACAGGTCCAGGGGCAGTTCCACCTCCTTGTAAGTTAAGACAGAGCTGCATATCCTGAACTTTACTCACTGTAAAACGTAAGAGAAAACTAGGAGAAGAAAGCAAATAGCAAGCTTCTCTCCCTGCTCTGGGGAGAGGGCGATGTAGCAGCCATGTAAGAGCTCACCCTTAATGTGTCACAAATATATATACTGTACTCAATACCCTGTCTTCTGCTTATCCCAGGTCCAACTTCTTGCCATGTTTTCACAGAAGTTAATGGAAAAGAGAATTCCCATTGGCCGGACTGGCAAGATAAAATGCCACGTTAGTTTCTGAATGCTTAATTATTACCATTGTGTCAAACTAAGCTTTATTTCTGTCAGATTACTCTCCATGTAATTTGTACTTTGTTCATATTTAGATTAGGAAGAATTCAGCATGCGCTTTTAATATAGACCCAGTGTCTGAGTGGGAAACAAAGATTTATGTAGAATTTACTGGCCTAAAATGCTTCCTAAGCTCCCTCAGAATTGTCAGACTGGATCAGACCCACTCCATTTAGCCAATACTTGTCTCCAACATAGGTGCTACTGAACTCAGAGGATAGTTCAAGCCTAATTTTTTGGTCAATGTATGTGATATCTCTTCCCTCTCTGACTAGTTTATGAAAAATACTGATTTGTCAGAATACCTGTTAGAAAATATCATCATTTTAGCTCAGGTTGTAGCAATTCATTCTTTCTAATTTAAGGAAGTTCTTAGCTGAATATATGCGGGATTGACCTAGATGGCCAGGGAAATGTCACCTAAACCGCCGTCCATGAAAATCTTATCCTAATGTCTAATAGAAGGTGGGTCCAATTTATGTTCTCAAATGGCTTCACCAAGCTTGGATCAGAAGCTTCTTCCTGGAGAGCATATTGTATCCTGGTCCCACACATGGGGACTCAACAAAAATGTTCATCCTTCCATGCAGTAACTGCTTGTGGCCACAGCCACTGCAGGCACAGAGGCTCATGTGGCTCTGAGGCAGAACTAGGTCATTCTCCAGGGCCATTAACATGCGGCTGACTTGTGGAGAAGTGACACAAAGTGTAAACAGCAGCCTTCATCAAGGCAAAATGAAAAACGAATGTTTCCTGATACACTCTTCACATCAAAGAGCCAAGACTTGAAGACTACCAGACTCCAGGACGGCGTGTGTTCAACTCCAGCATAAAAACATAATTAGCACATTAAACTGTTACATAAACATGTTTGCATTGTTATTTACTAAGTATCACAGGAATGCTTTGTAACAGTTAATCAACTCAAGGGGGTGAGGAGAGGGAGGAAATGGCTTTGCATGGAATAATGAAAGACAAAGATTCCAGATCAAACTTGTTTGAATGGGGAAAAAAAAAAAACCAAAAAACAAAACACAACAAAAAAAACACCCCAAAAATTAACACACACACACACACACACACACACACACACACACCAGAAACAACAATAAAAAAAAATCCCTCCAAAAGCACATACAAAGGAATGCAACCTCAAAACAACCATCTGGAAAGGAAACTTGACAAATCTGTAATTTCTGTATATCATTTCTTTGGAATTACATCTACATTTTAATCGTTAGATTTTAATTATTATTTGAAGGAAGGAATTACCAAGCTCATGTTTTCAGGTCATAAAGGTGAATCACCAAGGGGCCTGAAGTTTCAGGCAGAAAACATATCATATAAAGGTCTGAAAAGAAATTTCTTTGTTGGAACTTTTTGTTGGAAGGCTGTAAAATTTGTGACAGTAATGACGATATAAAATCATGGGTTATACCAATGTGAAAGAGTATTTGGGCCTGATTCTGAAAGTGAGGAGAAAAAAAAGAGTATTATTTTGCTAAAATACATTTGTTTATTTAATTATGAGCAGATGACAGGCAAGGCCCTGGAATAACGTCCAAATCCTACATGGGCTGTTTTCATTTAGAGGAGGAAAATTACTAGAACTAGGCTCTTTTCAATCAATTTTAATATAAACTTTTTTAAAACATTAATTTTAGAGCAAGATGGAGTTTCGAAGATGGTTGTCTGCACACTATTCTATTGCTGAGAACTAAGGTGAGGTGAGATTAATCCCAGCTACAGTGTTTCCATGAACCTCCTATCATCTCCTCAAGGTCATGCCACTTCTTTCTTCAGCGGCTGTTACAGGAATCACGGAGGGGCACTCTATAGCTTGAAAGAAATTACCTTAGAAAATATCTGTAGAAGACATAGTGGTGGCCATATGCCTCCGCTTCCAGTCAGGACCAGTTCTACTCCCTGGCAGTACAAAACAGGGCATTCAGAGGTACAGGGAAGTGAGGAGATCTGGGCAATTAAGACAGTTTTGGAAGGTAGATCTTGTGAGAAATAATTCATTGTCTTTGTATCTGACAGTGCTTGGAATCCTGCTTTGAACACCTCTTTTAACCTACCTGGTCTTTTTCTACACATCGTGGGGCAGATTTGCCTTACCATGGCATTATATTTCTAGGATGGCTGATCTCCTGGTGAAGTCCTGAACTGCAGTACAAGAAATACTTAAGCTTAGAACTGAGACTAATATTCCTTCCGTATGTTTTCTGCCACTAGAAAGACCAGTGAGATTCACGTAGTAATTCTGCACTGGCCTAGAAAGGAGGCAGAGATAGGATAAATTTCTACCTCTGGTTTGACATGAAGACCCGTGACTGTGTCAGACTCAGAATACAGCCCTGCAGGTAGGGTATAAGCATCAGTGTTTGTGCAGGACTATGGAGAGCTTCCTTTGCTGTAGTTTCCGATGTGCTTCAGAGACACTGATACTTCGTGCAATCTACAATGCATCATGAAGACTACAGTAAACCTGTCATAAAAACTATGTTTTGCCTGAGGAGAGAGTCAGCATGGACACAGTAACGTTAGAGATGACCCTTTGGAGCTTATGAGAACCACATGACCAAAGAAAAGGTACACAGAATAATAGAATCATAGAACGGTTTGTGTTGGCGAGACCGTAAGGTTCATCTAGTTCCAACCCCCTTGACATGGTCAGGGACACCTTCCACTAGACAAGTGTCCTCAAAGACGCATCCAACCTGGCTTTATCACTTCAAAGGGAGGGGGCAGCCACAACTTCTCTGGGCAACCTGCTCCAGTGCCTCACCACCCTCACAGGAAAGAACTTCCTTCTATCTAATCTAAATTTCCCCTCTTTCACTTTAAAACGATTACCCTTCGTCCTACCCCAACATTCCCTAATCAAGAGTCACTCCCCACCTTTCCTGTAGCCCCTCTAAGTACTGAAAGGCCGCTCTAAGGTCTCTCTGGAACCTTCTCTCCTCCACATTGAACAACCCCAACTCTCTCAGCCTGTCCTCACAGGGGAGGTGTTCCATTCCCCCGATCATCTTTGTGGCCTTCTCTAGACCTACTCGAGCAGGTCTGTGTCCTTCTTACATTGTGGACTCCAGAGCTGGATGCAGTATTGCAGGTAGGGTCTCATGTGAGCAGAGTAGAGGGGGATAATTCGGTCCCTCAACCTGCTAAGCACACATCTCTTGATGAAGCCCAGGAGATGGTTTTCTGGGCTACGAGTGCACATTGCTGGCTCATTGTCTGTTTTCCATCCACTAATACTCCCAAGTCCTTCTCCACAGGGCTGGTCTCATCCATTTACCACCCAGCTTACATTTGTGCTTCTTATTGCCTTGACTATTGTGCAAGACCTTGCCTTGGCCTTGTTGAACTCCATGATGAGGTTCACATGGGCACACCTCTCCAGCCTGTCCAGGTCCCTCTGGATGGTATTGCTTCCCTCCAGAGTGTTGACCACACCACACAACTTTATGCCATTGGCAAACTGGCTGAGGGTGCACTCAATTCCATTGTCTATGTTGCCAACAAAGATGTTAGGAGTGGTCCCAACACCAATTCCTGGACATTAACATGTCCAGTTTGAGAATCGCTGAGAAGGATGATTTCCAAGTTCTGCTTCTACTATACATAATGGACCAAGATATTTGTTCTTTGTACTTATTTGGGGAATTTACCTGCTTCCTTCCTTTCATGGAGATTTGGAGACACTGTATTTCTTCCTGATCAATCAGACAAAGAAGTCATTGTGTTTGCAGACATAAGGGGAAAAGAACCTCCACATCTCCCTCTCAGCAGCCTCCTTTTGTGTCAGAGCTGATAACAGTCCACAACTTTGCTGTTAAATCTAAGAATCTGTTGAACAGCACACCTACTGCAAGCAAAAGCTTTTAATAATCTAATAATTTAATAATTTAATTGGCTTTCTGTTTTCTTACCCAAAGCAACAAGTGCTCAAATTTGATCAAGAATTAAAAGGTAACTGAACTGATTCCCACTCAATGAATGATTCAGTTAAGAAGTATTTGACACAGGGTATCCCACTTGACTGCTCCAGAAAGGCACAGACTTCCCATAGGTCCTCTGATGTGTTTGCCCATCCCATTTGATGTCCCAAATAGCCGTGGGCATCTCCCTTTAGCAGGTCTATGTTGAGGCAATCAAATCCTCTCTCAGCTGTCAGTTGAGCTGATGTACCTGTCTGTGCACTATTCTGGCAAGTTTCAGAGAGCTTGGACTGGTTTATTTGGCATTAAAACTGTGTCAGTTTAAGGCAGATGCCTTCGCATTTGCAGGGTGACAGAGCACACCTATGGACAATAACCCCATTTTAGTTTAGGATCTGTCAAGCCATGGTGAGTCTAAGCTTTCTTTGAGGGTAAGTCTGGCACATCATCTGAAAAAAACAGATTTCTAGTCCCTACTTTCAGCACTTCTGCGATTCAAACTGGGGCTGAGCTCTAAAGGAAGGTATCAGGAGCAGCCATGTCTAGGAATGTTATCTGCAACCTAATGCACATCAAATTGCACATACATTAATTTTTGGTCCAACAAAGGTCCCATTACCTTTCTTGTTTTGCTCTTCAGCATTGTGCTTCCTCATTTAAGTTATAATCAGAACACACAGATGATTCACTAAGACTAAGCTTCATATTGTATGAATCAGTATTCACTGGAAGTCAGAAAAGTGATTTATATTTACATCAGAAGTGAAATCGTTGTGATACACATAAAAAAGCAAAAATACAGATTTCAGAAGTGAGACTTCTCTGAAGAGTTTGAAAACACTAAGGTATGAATAGGCTGAGGTAAGTTTAGAGCTGCTTCTGTGGTATGGATGCATTGACGTGGGTAGCTGCAATTGGGAAACCAGATCCTTTTGTCCGTTAAATATGTGTATAGTCAGTCTTCTATTCTGGATACAGAGAATAATATTTTTATGAAAGATATGCAAACAAGAAGTGGAAATGCCTATTTGACTAAAAAGAAATTTCAGATGTCCTCTTCAGAGCACAGGTAGCAAAGAATTAGCAAAATCCTCTCATATAATAAGCATGTACACACAAACACATGTTGCATGTTCATATATGTATGATCTCAGAAAGCAAGCTGCTTCCAACCGAACATGTGTAAAGATCTTGAGAAGCTGACAAAGTCTAAGATCAAATTCTCCCCTGGGATTTTTGGACTGACACTGCTAGAGGGTCTCTGTTTAGCTATCACAGTGTGGCTACTGTGTATTCCACACATAGTTCAGGACTGGGAGATTGCCCATTGCCATGAGCTGAGTTTTTAAGCCCAGAGTCTGGTCACTCCATTTTCCTGTGTGGGAATTGTCTTAGTCTGCCTTTACCCTCACCCTTAGTTGAAGATCCAGTAGTATGGAGACTTGTCTTCCTTCCACTCGTGTTTACTGCTGGTCACCCAAAGTGACCATTTGTGCTTCTTTCCACGCATCTGATAGTGATCTAAGCTCAGAGAGGTTACAGTAACAAACACACACATATGCACAAATACGCATGTACAGATGTCTTTGAAGTCCTCTAGGCTTGACACAGAGTGTGAGGCTGATTTTTTCTGTGTGTGTTGGTTTTGTTTTGCTACTACTATTTTGTTTAAACATATCTTTTCTAGGGACTGTGTTCTTTGTTATTCTCATGGGGAGGGACAGTTGTTTTTTGAGTCCTTCCCTGGCATTTTTTTTCCAGACACTCCCCTGATACGGAATTTGCACATGTTCAAAGCAGAAATAAATGATCAACTTTTTTTGGTTTGTTTTTGGTTTGTTGTTTGTTTTTTTGTTTGTTTTTTTTTTGTTTTTTTTTTTTTTTTCCCTTCTGCCTTTTTTTTTTCCCTTTCTTGGAGCTTCATGAAGGCAAGTCTGTAAGAACACAGCATGCTTTCCTACAGCAATCATGTGAAAGCCATTACAGAGCTGCCCTTAACTTGTACCATATCCCCAGTCAGCCCTAATAAAAAAGACACAAGGAATATGTATGTGCCACTACATTGTTGTATGGAATCAATCCCTCCTGTGGTGTTAAAACAGTAAAGGAATTTTGGTGTAGAAGGAATGTGCATTTTGAAAAAAAGGTCACTAGATAGATCAGGGTCCTAACACAAACAAGAGATGAACTTTCTTTAGATAAAATTCTGGTTTTCCAGAAGTGCTGCCCTTATTTTATAGAGTTGGTCGTTACATGAATGACAGTTACAGTAGTATGTGAAGAGCTCAACTAACTTCAAGCTTGACAGTGTACATGCTTAACTAAATATTTATTAAAAGGGGTCCTTGACCTGGAAATCTTGGAGTCTGAATGGACAAGCTGCCCAAAGGAAAGAGTAAGCTTCATTTCAAGGTGAGAAGTTAGGGTACTGTGAAATGAAGGGTAGGTCTGACTTCAGCTCACTTTGTCTACATGGATGTTATATGACAAATTTATCTGTGTACTTTCCCCAAAAAATCATTGTGGAGAATTTAATACATCCAGAAAGAGATTAATTCTCCCTCTCTTAGTTACTTCTCTCAGGATGGGAGATAATCTTTCTCTCGGACTCCAAAGTCAAGCTGTATGTTGAAGTTTAAATAGCTGAAATCAGGTTAAAACAGTTGCACACTTACAGATATCTCTGATATTACACATGTAACAGAGCCAAGATCCATCCCTAAGCTTTCTGAGGTCCTGCTGAGTAACACGATGATGATGATGCCATCTTTTCTCAGCCAAAGCTCAGATGATATGCAAAAAACTCAGCATCTCTGGAAATCTTCATGCTAACATTGAAAAAAATTTACTTTTAAATTCTAATGCCCAGTCTGTACAGTCAAGTGAAGTTTATCCTCACTGACTTACCAAGGATTTAATTTATTTGTATAATATGTGTATTTTCAGAATATATTTTTGTGAAAACTCAGGGTTTGACCAGAAGCACAGTGGTCTTACCTGAGATTTATTTTTCCTTGTTAATTTTTTTCATTTAGGGAAAGTCTTTCTGATGGTGAAAAACTTTCTGGTGGTGTATCACAGAATCATAGAACAGTTTGGGTTGGGAGGGAGCTTTAAAGGTCATCTAGTTCAACCTCCCTGCAATAGCAGGGACACCGTCAACTAGATCAGGGCGCTCAGAGCCCAGTCCAATCTGACTTTGAATGTTTCCAGGGATTTGGTATCTACAACCTCTCTGGGCAACCTGTACCAGTGTTCCACCACACTCATGGTAAAAAAGTTCTTCCTTATATCTAGTCTGAGTGTAACCTCTTTTAGTTTAACTTTGTTACCCCTTGTCCTGTCACTATAGGCCCTACTAAAAAGTCTGTCTCCATCTTTCTTATAAGCCCCATTCAAGTATTGAAAGGTTGCAGTAAAAAAACCCCAACTCTTTCAGCATTTCCTCACAAGAGAGGTGTTCCATCACTTTGATCACTTTTGTGGCCTCCTCTGGACCCGCTCCAACAGGTCTTTCTTGTACTGAGGACCCCAGAGCTGGATGCAGTATTCTAGGTGGTCTCATGAGAATGGAGTAGAGGAGAAGAATCCCCTTCCTCTACCTGTTCACCATACTTCTCTTCATGCAGTTCTGGATATTGTTGGTTTCCTGGGCTCTGATCACGCATTGCTGGCTCATGTCCAGCTTTTCATCCACCATACCCCCAAGTCCTTCTCCATAGTCCTTCTCAGTACAAACTGACCTTTTTGACTCATGGTGGGTTTTGCCTCAGGAGTGGTTATTTACATCACCTGACAGCACACCATAAACATTACAGACAGCAACAACTGACTGTCCTGGTTCAGCTAGGATAGGGTTAAGTTTCCCCAGCAGAGGAGGGGGAAGGGATCTCCAGCCTGGTTATTCATACCATGCTGGTGTCAGGTCCGGTGGGGCAGTGTGGGAACTTTTTCCTTTGTGGCTTTGGTGATGGGGAGCACATGGCGGGCTGTCTGTAACCATTGCGGTATTTCTCTGTATATCTTTTGTTGTGTTTACTGTTATTGTTGTTTATTGCTTTTATCATTGCTACTGTTGTTGTTTCAGATTGCTTATTACACTGTTGTATTAAATTCATTCTTATTTTAACCCGGAGTTTGTGCCCTACTTGTGTCCGAGGGTGGGGGAAGGACAACGGCAACGTGGTCTCCAGTCCTGGCAGGGCTTAAACCAACACACTGTCTAACTGAAAGGGACATTTCTATAAAAGGAGAAACTGAGCAGGGAAGAAGAAGTCTCAGGGAACCTCAGAATTCCAAGAGGTTGCATGACTATACAACAAGCATTTTAGAATATCCCAGACATGCACCATATGATGCATCTGACATGTTAGATCAAGTGGGAAGATGAGCGAGACATTAGTCATGACATTTAGATTGGGAGAAGTGAGGATGCTCCAGCACTGATCGAGTGCCAACAGAATATTTAGTAACCATTCCTATTCAGTCAACTCATCAACTCCCCATCCCAGAACAGGAGACTATCTGACATAAGTACAGGGAAAAAAAAGCTGTAATATTGTATGGGACAATACCATTAATTTTTTCCTTTCTAACTTAACTGGCAAAATGGTTTTCTGAGATCTGTCATCACATCTTTCTGGTTAACTACATCTCTGGTGGCTCCTGAGAGGGAACAGGGATTCACAGTTGCTTCTAAGAAAGTTTCTAACTGGAATTCTGAGTTGAAATGGACCATTCCTTTTGCATTTTGGGGGAGTAGAGATGTTGTTTTCCAGAATCAGTATCACTGGCATGTTGATTGAAGGCTGTTGAAAAGACTGGAGAGAATAGGCCATGGTGGACATCAAATAACTCAGTGCTGTATAATCTGCATTTGGTTACATACTCACATATATTTGTACATTTCTGTTGGTCAGAATTCTCATTTCCCCAAAACTACAGAAAGAAGAATATACACCAGATTCATTCCTGAAGAAACCTACTTTGGTCTTGTTTTTTTTTTTTTTTTTTTTTTTTTCCTTTTTTTTTCCCCAGCAATTGCCTTTGCCAGTCTGGCTCTCGTGGCTAGTCTGAGCTGTAAACAATTTCAGCCATATGATGGAGAGGAGACCAAATGTGCAAAGCATAAAGTCACTTGTGGACTAAAACTGAATGACATTCCCTTCAAAATAGTGGCCTCGAACAACAATAGTCCTAGTTCATGATGATATGAATGATTCCAAATTCCATGCTCACACACTGTAGTAATGAAGAACAAAGAAAAGTATACAGCACAGTTTATATGAGGACTGTTTTTCATAAGTAAAATGGATTTCAGATTTTTTTTTTCTGGAAGGTGTCACATAATATATATACATCTATATATTTTGATTGTTGAGATTAAAGATTTGAAACTCTGAAGTCAGATACGGTGAGGTTTTCTCATTCACTGTGCTATGCTTCTGCCTTTCTGTCCTGCACAGCTTCATTCTCATCAACATCTGGTAACAACATTGATGGTGGAATCCAGGCTTGTGCATATTCTTCCTTCTAGTTCAAACATTCTGACTTCTGACAGTAAAATTAACACCAAATTTGTTCATGTGTTCCTAAAGGGAAAATATCCCTTAATCAGTGCGTCAAATTACTTTCATGTAATCAAAATTAATTGTTCTTGGAATGTTTTTCAAATAAATAGTTTATTCAAGAGAGTAGGCAAATAAAAGGACGCAGAGAGGAAAATACAGAAGAAAAGTATGGAAAATTGCTCTTCATTGAAGTGAGCTATTTTTGTGAAGATCTGAAGCTACAGAAGAATGGCTAATGAGTCAGTTTTGATAGGTGGGATAAGGAAGAGAGTCACTGAAGAGAGCATGGAAGCAGACTCATCAACAGATTTTAGCTCATTGCTGCAGAGCATGCAGGACTAGACAGGTATGGATGATGCTAGGAAAGCTCGGCTGAACTAGAGTTCAGACTTTCAAGGGGTGTCAAATAGAGCTTTTCATTCCACATTGATAACAAAGGGATGACCAAGGAAAATTTGTGCCTGTTTCTGTGTGGGATGGGTGATTTAGTGACAGCAGAGATAAGGCTGAGATACTCAACCACTTCCTTGCCTTAGTTTTCCAACAGGTCTCCCAGGCATCTATGACTAGTGGTGGGGTTCAATGAGGAGAACTACCAGCAGTGGATCAGGGTCAAGTCAGGGATTACTTGAAGGAACTTCCTATATGAGTTCACTTGCTGTATCATAGACTGCTGAGAGAACTTACATCCTTGAAATCATGTTACTGTCTCTGAAATATCACAGAGAACCCCTTGGAGCTGAGGTCCCTGATACTTGGAGAAAAATAAATATTGCACCTATCATCCAACTAGAACAAACGGATGATCTGAGGAACTCCAGGCCAGTCAGTCTCACTTTGGTACCAGGAAAAATCATGGAGCAAATCCTCTTGTAATATTTTTGGTCACACGGAGTACAAGGGTTTGAGGAACAGTCAGAAGAGATTTACCAATGGTAAATCATGACCAACCTCATTGCCTTCTAAGATTAAATGACTGGATTTCTGGATGAGGGGAGAGCGGGGAATGACATTTATTTCAACTTCAATATGGTTGGCTTTCAATATGGTATCCTGCAAGGAAGAAACTAGATCTGTGTTCTTCACAGACTGAAGGATGAGATGCAACAGGATATGTTGAAAGAAGAGCTATTCATACTGGGGCAACCTCTACAGATAAGAAGAAACTGTTCCTAATGACAACAGGCAATCATTGGAGCAGGTTTCCCAGAGACGTTATGCAATGTCCATCACTGGACGCTTTCAAGATCCAGATAAAGGATGATTAAGCCTTGAGCAACTTGGTTTGACAGCAGTGCAGACACAATTGAGCAGGAGGAAGGACTAGATACCTCCTGAGGTCCATTCCAACTTGCGCTATCCCATGATATTATGCAGCCATGAATTGGAATTATTCTAATGGAACCAAGTTTCATTGGAAAATGTCAGTCTGTTACATCTGTAAACTAATAAGGAAAAAATCTCTAGAGATTAGAGAAAAATCTCTAGGTTTTGTCTCCCTGTAGCAAAATCTTGTAGAAAAAAAAAAATCAGTCTTGCATTTATTATTATTTCAGAAATTCATTATGAACTTGGTAAGTCCCTCAGAAATACAAGTCCTTTTGTACTTGGTTCTGTACACCTGTAAATTTTATGTTTGATGGATCTTGTTTTCTAATTCAGCAGGAACAACAAAGGATGAGACAGAGGAGACAGATAATTTTTGAAAGTCCATGCAGTCAAGCAGTATTAGAGATACTGTCCCAAATATGTTAATCTTGTGCTTTTTTTTTTTTTTTTTTTTTTTTTTTTTTTTTTTTTTTTTTTTTAAGGGCTGTGATTAAATGGGTATAAAACATTAACCAGATGACTCCTGACATATACATAAAGAGGAGGCCCCTTTATCTTCGAAGTTAATGGAAACCTATAGAAAGATTAGGCTTGCTGTAGGGCCTCAGTAGGATGGAGTTAAAGAACCTTTCACAGATAACTGGCCTGCTTGAGCAAGGGTGTTTGATCAAATGACCTCCAGAGGACCCTTCCAACCTCAACCATTCTGTGATCACATGATAACATGAAAGAGTTTACCCTCTTGATTGCTTTTGCTACACAGACTTGGTTTAATTTGTTCTGTAAATTCTATGCAAACAGCTGTTTCTTGGTCTAGTAATGGCCACTCCATTTTGATCCTGGAACAAACCAGAAACCACAGAGAAAGGAAGAAAAACACTAAGTGTTCCAATTAAGATTTGGGACAAGGGAAGATTTTATTTATTTTTTTTTTCTAAGCATACATATTTCATTAGTGCATGAGTCATGGAACCTAGGCCTGGGGCCCCTCAGTTTGAATATCCAACATGCTAGGCAGCTCCTCTAGGAAGAAATGGAGTCCTTTCTCATGTGTATGATACAGATTTGCACAAGAGTATATATGCAGAAAATTAAGCCAGCATCAACAGTCATATTCAGCCCCATCAGATCTCTCAGTGTTTGTACACATCATTGCAAATTAAAGCATAGGGGAAGATTTCCTCGATTTACAACTGACCCTCAGTAAACAAAAATATGCATGCACTGCACATATGTGCAACATACCTCAACAAGCCAATGGGAATTTTATTCATACACTCAAACCTGTCTCATGTTGCCTCTGCTAGCAGCAACGTGCATCCTTCTGATCAGTTCTAATCCATTGCAATCCAAATTTAAATAGTTTATGTAATGTGGATCACTGTGAATGATGAGGATCTCAAAGTACTTATATCTTTGAGTTTAGCTTGCTAGTCAGGAGATGGCAGTCGCCTTTAGAAGGGGAAGTTGATACGATATGGTGACATTTACTCCCAGGGCAGATGGATCCAGAGACAATGTGTGAACACTGTCCCAGTGTTTTGGTCTGACTGAGGTGTTCAGGACCGCCAGCAGTTTATGGGGAGAACAAAATTTACTGTTACACCGCAGAGTGAAAGATGTTACATGCACCATCTGAAACATGTCTTCAGCTGGACTGGAAATCATAATCTGGGTTCATGCTACAATTTGCTGAGTTTCACCTTACATGATCTCACTGTATAAGCTGTAATTTATCTTCCAAAACTCATAGCTCCTCTGCTGCCACATCATACTGCAAACATATCTAATTAGTTTTCTGCTGTTATTCAACATTCAAGTTTTCTTTTTTGGCATCACAGAAGTGTATTTTGGATGGGACCTGAGTGACATTTTTGATGGGCAATAAATCTGCTAAAATTCAGCATCTGAGACATGTAGGAAAGGACAGAATATATTTGTGAAATTAATTTCAAATTTAGCAAAATGTTTCAGCCAAGAAAAGAGGAGAGGTATTTCAAGACTCTTCACTTTCATATTTTCAGAAGAAAACATTTTAATAATGCCTGACATTCATCTCTAAAATGTCTTTAATCTTAGATGGGTAAAAACAGTTAAACCTCAAGTGTCTGTGTAAGCCCCAAACAAATCCTTCCTTCCTTCCTTCCTTCCTTCCTTCCTTCCTTCCTTCCTTCCTTCCTTCCTTCCT
>NW_020799095.1:1553387-1558575 GCF_003259725.1 Athene cunicularia
TTTTTTTTTTTTTTTTTTTTTTTTTTTTTTTTTTTTTTGTACAAATTAGGTCAGTTTTTGAGAGTCAACAATGTTTATATTTAGGATGTTATTAAGTGTCTGGGAAAACCCAACAGCTCACCACCACCTCTCTCTTCTGTTCCTTCCCTGCACACACCTTTTTCATTCACAGCTGTATACTCTTCCTCTTTTTCACTGGCTCTGACATTCACCTGATGCCTCTGCAAACTAATACAATTCACTGATACATTTGAAAACCATGTCTCTTTTTTTGGTCTTTTTTTTTCCCCCCTTGTTGAGTCAGATTTTGGTCCATTCAGTAAACTTAATCTTCTTAGCAAAAAGCATAAAGGAGGGATTAGTTGAAATGGTTAGAGTGACAAAGTAGTAGGAGGAATCAAAGAGAAAGAAACGGCAGGAAGGGTTTGGTCACACTGAGCTGGATAATCTCAATAGTTGTGTCTAACTCATTCTTAACCGTCATGAGATAGCATCTCATTAACAAATCTCTGTATATCATCTTATCAATGGAACCACTACACTATATCTGTTGTGCTTTTCATCCTTACATTATGCATTTGTATCTCCACCCCACTTTACAAATTATTTTCTGTTGGAGTTGAAAAGACATGAGGTTAGTGTTTTACTTCACAAGTTGAAGAACATACGAAGGAAGAAAGTCAATAAACACTTCTACACCTTTTGAAACTATTTCTTAAATAGTATTTTTTTCAGGTGAAAATGTGCAGTATATCACTTAGTGCCTCTATAAGAAGGCATAAAGTTTTTTTTGACATGTCTTCATGCATGACGAATGCTACCAGACAGCATTCACCCAGATAACGATGAAACCATCTGTATCACCCTGTCTGTTGCCCTTGCATCAATATTGATTAGAAGAATGAGTCATAGGCTTTGGGATCCATAAGACAGATCTTCCTTATTCCGTGGCATCATCTTCATTGCTCTTATTATCACATGTGGCTCTGTATGTGCTGAGCTTCAGGTTGATCGAGGAACATAGAGTCCCTGCTTCTCCTTGTAGTATTATATACCAGTTTAGACCCTTGTGGGTTAATGTTGCATTTCTTGCAGACTGTGATACCCACACAGGTTGCTGATAGGAAGAGATTTATTTAAAGAGAAGAGCTGAAGAATTCAAGATCTGATGCCCTGGGTCTGTAGTTTGGAAGGTGAATACTTTATGGATTTTGCAGGTCTCCCACAATAGATTTCCATGTCCTGTTCCTTACTATGTCCCATCTCTCCAGGTGAGTCTGTACTATCACCATTTATAAATTAATGTCAGAACTTAATGGATCTCTTTTTGGTTCTGGGTCCCATGTGCTGGACATGGCTCATTATCCTATTTTGGGTTTTGCTGCAGA
The DNA here is from genome assembly GCF_003259725.1 of Athene cunicularia. Taxonomy (NCBI): domain Eukaryota; kingdom Metazoa; phylum Chordata; class Aves; order Strigiformes; family Strigidae; genus Athene; species Athene cunicularia. Next base: position 1,554,776 of record NW_020799095.1, read on the forward strand.
GGGGATTACAGAGGGAAGAAGAGCTGTGTTACCTCATGGCTTCTCCAGCTGCAGTGAAAGCCAGTGTCTCCAATTTGGCTTAATGCTGTGGCCTCCTTCTATCTGATAATATGCCTAGGCTGTGACACCCTCATCCCATGTCATCTCCATCCACTGGGAGAATAAGAAGTTGAGTCAGGTCAACAGGAGGGAGTGATAAAGGCAGCTGAAGAGAACAGCCATAGGATAAGGAGCACGATGTTTGTGTACAGACAAGGCACATGATTTATTGTGGGTCGACAGCACCTTATTGACTCTGTGGTAGAACCATCTTGTTGAGGGCTGTATACCAAGACTATCATTAAAGTATCTGTGCAATTTATACAAGAGAACTAAAGTTCTCAGGTGGTGCATGTAAAAAAAAACAATGACACAAATCTCAGTGGCATGTTCCAGTCAGGTTGCTGTATTGTGAGGCTCCTGCTGGTAGATAATGGTCCCTGCTAGTGTGTAGCCCTTGAGACACACTAGAAGACCTGGCACGTGCAGCTGAAGAGAGAGAGTACAATATATAGGCTGGATGTGTTACAGAAGGGTCAGTGAGGGTCCCTCATCTCATTTCTTCCTGCCCCTGTACATACACACACACCTTCCCCTTAACCTCTTTCACAGCTGTTTTACTATAGAAATTATTAGTGTTACTTGAGCCAACCCGTGAACCTGGGAGATAATGAACTCTCCAGATATTCTCCAGAATATCCTATGTCTCAGGCTGCCTTTGATTGACATCATAAAATAAGGAAGATATGCCTCTATGGAAGGGGAAGGCAGAAGGAGGCTGTTATGGGGGAAAGGATAAAGAGTGGAAAGGGAGGATGTTAGGAAAGCACTTGTTACTGAGACGTACTGTGTGCTTCAGCCACCCATTGAGCTCTGGGGCATGCTTTCCTTCTGGGGAATTAAAAGACTGTTCCCACCTACACACACACACACACACACAGAGCTCCCGTCTAGAGATCACAGGAGAGAAACCGGTAAGGAAAGATTTTGAAAGAGAATGGGGAGAGAAAGGGAGGGGTGGGTTATGTTTTTTTTGGTTTGTTTTTTTTTTTTTTTTCCTTGAAAAATCCAATCCAGTATTCCCAAGCTCAAACTGACATTTTGATGAAGTAGAAGAGGAGACATCCAAAACCTCATCTATCACCCGAGCCTTCAGCCCACTCACCCCCAAGATATATTTTGTAGGACAGCATAGAAATGCCCAGCATTAAAAGGTTATGCTGGAGATTATGACAGGAGGAGGCACTTTACACAATCACAAGGCAAGGTCATAGGCTGTCATTTAACTCCATTACCTCATTTTCCCCATTTGTGAAGTGAAGGCCATCATCCTTCACTTTCCCAAAAGAGACCAGGACAGACTTAGGGCTGGTGTCTTCTGAGCCTAGAAAGGAGAAAGAGTTTTAATATTCAGTAGTAGGCAGCATCTTTGTGCAATGGACAGTGTGCATTCCCAGTCTGGTCCTCCACCTGGCCTCAGAAAGAGGCACATCTCCTGTCGTTCCACCTGGGAAGATACAGCTCAGATTTCACTTCTGCCTTTAGCACAAGACATAGAATCATAGGATCATTTAGGATGGAAAAGACCTTTAAGATCATTGAGTCCAACTGTTAATCTAACACTGCTAAGCCCACCAGATTCCTTCTTTGGTTAGTCTGTAGCATGGCTGGTTACTGAGAATACACAATCTTCTAACAAGAAGATGACTGAAAAGGGTATGAAATGGCTGAGCTACCTGTTGTGGCGTCTGAGAGTTAAGTGTCCATTATCTATTGGAGTGCCAGCCGCAGGTGGGTTGAGAACGTTTTTCTGAAGCTAGACAACTTTCAGAGAACAAGTTTCCTTTACTCTCACCTTTCATATATGTGTAGTGACACTAAATTCTCTGATGTTACAGAAGAGGAATATGGATCCCTCCCATTATTAAGCACTTTTAGATTTAAAACTTAGAAGATGTATCCCACAGAAATTTCAGTTCTTAAATATATTTGAAGTCAAATATTTTTGTTCTAATAAACAAAAGTGATATACTGAAATCCTATGATACTGAGTAATGAGTGCTGAGACATCCCACAACAAGGTATTGAAAGCAGTGCAACACAGACACTATGAGAGGTGCAGAGTGAAGGTTCACTGGTTATCACAGATTTCATTTCAGAGATGTATATATCTTCATAGGTGCTTTAGACACAGTTATTTCCCTACTTTCCATACAGGTGGCAAAGATGTAGAAGCAGAGGAAGAGCCTAATGGTGCCATGAAGGCTTAAGACAGAAAACCCCTCAAAATCGTTGGTTGATATAAGGACTGAAAGCTGCAGAAGAGCTAAATGAGTCAGGTTGAATAAATACCTGACTTCCAAGGAACTGAGGGATAAGATGAGACAGGTATCTAAGGAGTCTTCAGCTGGGACAGACACCAAATCCATGGCACCCTGGAGACAGAGGAAATATTTAATTATGCTTATCTTAATTGCTAGCACTTCCTGATACAAGGACATACGTCTCTGTAATTGCTTCTGAACTATTTTCTTAAGCCACATTTCTTTCTTTTCTTTTTTTTTTTTTTTTTTTTTTTACCACGTCCAGAATCTTCCCCCCAAAAGATAGACAATAAACACCCTAAAACCTAGACCTAGGGAGATATGTGGAGGTAGGTGGAGACAAGTGGTGAGTCACCACCTTTTCCAATGTCAGTAATTCCCACTTCACATGGGCAAGACACCTGGAAGGAGTGTGGATATTTGGTGCTCCCTAGTGACTGCTCTACAAAGACGCCGCTCCTGTATGGCTGCTACTGATAAGGGTTAAGGTCTATGATTTAATTAGTTTTATTTCAACTGAAATCCATGCAGAGATCTCTGTTCAATACTTGTGACCAGCATGAGAGAGACCAAACGGGAGCACCACTGCTATAAAAGCCTTAACCTGCAGGGAGGAATCTGTGCACAGAGCATCCAGGCATCTGACACAAACCCGCAGGAAAGGATGACTTGTCATTTCTGCTGTTCATGGAACAATACCCAGAGAGACCCTTGTCTCACCACAGTGAGTACACCAACAATCTGCATGACCACCTTGACTTTACCCTGACATTTCTCCTCTCAGTTTATTTGAACTCTTAGTGACACATGAATCTGATTCTTGGGGGTGGGAAGAGTTCTCTAGTGATGAGCGAAGTTCAAATTCTGTTCTCCCAGTGGACCTGACCTTGGCTTAAGAAAACTATTTCATCTTTGCCCATGACTTACAAAAAGGTCTTGATCCAAGTATCAGTCTTTCCACCTGACCCACTGCTGTCAGCCCCATAGTTAAGAAAGCCTGACTGCTTCCAGACCCATGTCCTAATGTTTTGGTGCTTAAGAAGACACATGCAGCTCTTCTCTGAAAAAAGGTATTTTTCTGCACTGGTACAAAGGTGTAACTTTTTCTTCTAATAGCAATCTGCTATCCAAACCGTTCTTTTCATCTAAACTGCAAGACCTTAATTCAAATTCAACAAATCCCACATGTCTTTCAAATTTGGTTCAAATTGGCTTATGGATTAAAATGAGGCCTCAAGGTAGGTGCACTGCTTGATTGCATAAGATTCATTTCCTTAGGAAAGCAGACCGGAAGTCTGTCTCCTGACATACTTTCAGTAAAATCTGGAGGGAAAAAGAAAGGAAGGAGAGACCCACCTCTCATTTGGGTCAGATGTTGATTCTCATTCATATTGGCACCTGCATTTAAACAGAATGAACTCTTTTTCCTGTCTCTTA
>NW_020799095.1:1558625-1565910 GCF_003259725.1 Athene cunicularia
TTTTTCTTTTTTTCTTTTTTTAAATTTATTTTGGCCAGATGTTAAATGCTTTAATGTAAGGGAAGAAACAAAATTTCAGCAGTGAAGATCTGGCCTGAGCCCTCTGCTTGGAAGATTTATGGGAGATGTAGGCTTCAAATGTCTGAGCCTGGAAATATTCCTTCCTTTTTGGCCCCCTCCCTCTTTCCCATCACCCCCTCGTCCCTGGGTTGCATATGCTTGTATGTGCATAAAAGAGCTTCTCACACATCTGTCTTTATTATTGATAGACATGCTGGCATCTGATAGCATTTAGATTTATTGCTGTGCAAGCCATGGGTTTTTAAAGTGCTAATATTTTACCATCTTTCATGCTGAAAGAATGCCAACTTCTAAGAGGCCCAGTAGCCTTCAGGATAAACCTCTGGCTACTCACCTCTGCAGCCTGAGACGGCAGCTCCTTGGAGACCATCCTTCTTGCCTGAGCTGCCAAGAAATGAAATCTTGGGTCTCTCAATCTTTAAGCATCAGCAGTCTTCAGAGTACACTGGAACTTTGCTGAGCTCGTGTACTTTTTTTTCCTCCCTCCTCTTTCTTTCTCTTTCCCCCGGTGATCCAGCTGTTTATTTTAAATTTACAAGTTTAAAACAGGCTAGGCTCCCCCTCCACCCAGATCTTCCACCCTCCTCCTTTCCATGTCCACAATGGCAAGTTATTGTTGCTGGCTTAGAGCTGAATTTTGTCCCTGTATCACTGAAAAACAACAACAAAAAAATCTAATAAAATTAGGAAATCATGCAGGACTCCAGACAAGACTTTCCACTGGTATAAATCAGCATCATGCCATTAAAATTAATGTCAGTAAAAGCACTTGGCCCTGTAACCAGGAGACAAAAGGGGCAGCTGCGATAAAATGTTAACTTTGCAGCCCTGGGATCTCTCCCTGATTAGCTGTTTGTTAGCTGAGAAAGCATTATCAGCCAGGTTAGTTTCTACCTTTTTCAGCAGGGTGATAGAGATATTTATTCCCTTGCCTCTTGTTTCCACGGACCCCCAAGCAGAAGTTTCTCTGTTTTGGAAAACATCAGCATTGATGTGAAAGCAAGCTGCTAATTATGACGGCATCAGACAGGCAAAGCATGAAACAAGCTTTATTTGCAAATCACCAGGGAGTACAAACTCACCTATCACAGGAAAACACAAAAGTTGCCTGATAACGTGGAAGCTCAGAGCTTTTTAAGTGCATATATAAAAACACACACCCACATATGTGTATACATATATATTTGTGTGTGTGTCTGTTTATATATAAAAATATACTGATTTTCCTAGGAACTCTCTTTCCTAGTTACAAGCCTGCACATCCATGTCTGAAATAAATAATAGATTAATCTCCTATTACTTGCCAAGCAAGCATTGGCCAGAAGAGTTGTGTTATATGTTGAATTTTTGGAAAACATATCAATCTGCAGAAAAAGCAAGCAGTCATTTGTAATGCCTCCTGATCTGCCTGGTTTGTAAGTACAGCCTGAAAGAAGGGCAGCATCAGGTCTAGCAGAGTGCTGGTGCTCAAGAGGTTTTGGGGTGGCTTGGAACACTTCCACATGCTCAAATCCTCATTCCAGAAGGTCTCCAAATGCAGCCAGACCTCTCTGGTCTGGAGGAGCTAGGGCAGGAAACCTCAGAAGAACAGGCTTCCTCAGCTTCTTGAACTTCCTATGCATGGCATATAAATACCATATGGACAAGCTCTTCTGATGTTTCCTGCCTTCTTTGCAACATCAGACAGAGATGTTACTACTCAGAATAGAGACGGAGTCTCACAGTCTATTCTGTTAAGGCTTTTACTGTTGTCATGTGACAGAAGAGAAAATTCAGCAGTCTGCACTGGGGAAAGTCACTCTGAGTTTATCTGTGTCTCTGCAGGGACGGCGGTCATTTTAACCAGTTCTATGAGTGATGTGATTAATGTTGCAATGCTTCATGTGTTCTATAGACCTTTAAGCATTTCACACCTTCCTTAATGTCACACCTCTTGAGAGATGACACCGTCTCTTAACTTCTGAAGAGTCAGTGGGATGCCTAACTTTCCACTTGCTGAACATATTTTGGCAGACCTTGCTGGGTCAGCAGAGTCACAGTCAACTTACTACTTCTTTTCTCAGTATGAGGAGGGCTGTGCTTTTATATGTAGCCTTGAAGGTGCACATGGAGGGTAGAGAAAGGCAGGATGATGTTGACCACGTTCCTGTCTTGACTCTATTCTGGATCCAGCTGGGTGGATGCATTTCTTCTCCCTTGTGAGTGGTTGATTTTTCCTGTTGTGCTAAGGGTGCATTGTACCTTCTGTGCATACAAAACAGGGGCCATGAATTCAAATGGGCACTGTGCAGGGGTCCAAAGTCACAATCCAGGGACCTGTATCTCCAAAGTGAGCATGCTGAGACTCCAGCCAGCCTGCTGAAGATGGGTGTAGGTGCTCACACACCCTGTGTGACCATTTTCATGCTTTTGCAGTTATCTTCTCTGTCCATTCTGGTGCAATGGCTGCTTCTCCCAACACCCCAGAGGGGTCCACGCAGAGGTAAGAATGGGTAAGACCATAGCTTCTTCAAGCATCACTTCAGTCAGTCTGAAAAGAAGGGAAACCTACTTGTGGCTCCTGGAAGTAAACGAGAGTCCATACTCTCAATTCAGCCAGTATGGTTCTTCACATAATATTTCAAAACAGTGCTTGGGTGTTTAATGGAGGAATAAAGATATCTGTCACAAACCAACACCTCTGAAATCGAGCAGGGGTTGAGTGTGTCTATTGAGAAGCTCATCTCTTTGTCTGAGGTGGGAATTAGGAGGCCACGCCCCATTTTAGAGCACCAAATACTTTCTGGGAGTATGAGACTGCAGGACATCAGCTAAACTTCTTCAAGTGCAAAGGCAGAAGAATGCACACTCAGGTCTAATCACACCACCATTACCCTGAATGGCTCCCTATAACCATCCCTCCTGGTTATCTCACTCAGGAATCCAGAGTAGTGAAGCTGAGATTCTGCTCTGAGGTTTCTGAGCTCTTTGGTCATTGCTGGCTTTCTCTGGATGCATGCAGAGTTCGAGGTGTAGATGCTGGAGACTACTTCACACTGTATTTACTGATTAAAAAAAAAAAAAAAAAACACATGCAGCAAAACCTGAATACAGTGTTTCAAATAAGTGAATGGCAGACTGTGAATTAAACTAGACAATGTAAATGAAACTCTTAATAAAGTTTGGAGGAGCTGCTTGAAAGTCTTCTGTTGAACACAATTTTTGCTCTGTCAGCTTCTCTGGCCCTGAATTTTGTCATGGAATTACTCTATTGTTTTAGGCTCCAAAACAAGGCAAACAGTCTTAGAGGAGAGGAAAGCTCAGCTGCCTTCCTGACACACACTCACTTCTGCTCAGCAATTTCAAGTTTTCAGCTTCAACTGTCTGAGAAAGAGAGTGTTCCTGACTTAACTCATTGCACTTTCTAGGTCCCATCTGAAGCACAGGGAAATCAAAAGCTCTTTTCCTGCTGAATTCAGTGGCCTTTAGAATATACCTAGTGTGTCCCCACACTAGAAGTTTGAGGGTGATTGGGCTGCTATCAGGCTGCTCTCGGTGCACAGTCTCTGCTCTCTCACAGTCCCCAGTGTGGCTGATGTTGTAATTGTTCACGGAATCAGAGCCCCCTCATGCCTTCTCCATTGCCTCAGCAAATGCAGGTTTTGGCACTGACTGAGGGGGGTTGAGAGAAGAGGTTGTCCAGGGAGGGGTGGCAGAGCTTTGGGTAGCTGAAGAAGTCAAGGGGTGAGGCTTTCAGGGACACTGGGTTGTGGCAGAGGTCCAGGGGTGAATGACACCTGGGTCTTGGGTGGGGGTAGGAGTTAGAGCGGACCAGACTACCATCCGTCTTCCAGGATCAATAGTAGAGACCCATGATGGAAAGAGGTGGGAGTGGGTATCTCAGTTAAAATTCACCTTCTCTTCCCCTTCTGCATAGGCAAAGGAGGCAGTTCATCACTCCGTAGACACTGCTCCTTTCTCTGTGCCTTCAAATGGTTCTTTATTCATTGAAGGCTGTGATAGTGCCCTGAGGACTCTCCTTTTACTTATAATTCTGTTGTCCAAACTGAATCAGATGAGAGACCTCAGGAATCCCTGGTTTGAGTCTTACCCTTACATATGGAATTTGTGTCAGCATAATTTTCTGCTCTTCACCAATCACATCTCTTGGTTCACACCATTAGTTAGATCTGCCTGTAAGGTGCTTTGAATCTCCCCACAGTGTAGAGATCGATGAATGGCAGAATGAATCAAAAGTGAGATGGTCATGGGGCAAATTGGTGGCAGAAGCTTATCCTTTATGCTTACATTTTTAAAAATTTGAAATATCTAAGGCAAATTTTCTGTCATTTTCAGTAATGCAAAACATTTCTGACAGTTTTAGGAGTTGAGTGCAAAGCCAAAGGAAATCTAGGAGAACCACCTGTACAGTGTTCCCATATCCTTAGAGTTGCAAACCTGTTTCATCTCCTGATTTGTTGTTTTGACCTCACCTGCATCTTTTACAATCATTTCACAGGGGTACTAGCCACCTGTTGGGAAATAAAATGGTTTTCTACAGAGTTCTGTAGAAAAGAGCACTGGAATGTGCCCTTACATACCTTTTAGGTTTCAACAAGTGTTTCAGTCTTTGTGTTCAGAAATATGGCTTGGTGAATAAGAAGCCTGTTTCTGGAATCGGGGTTGGTTAGGTCCCTGGCAATCTTTCTTTCATGACACTTCTAAGGAACCACTTAAGATGCGGAGCTTTTGTTGAGGCAATCACCTAGTTTATGGCTATCTTAAAAAAAAAAATAAAATTAATAAAACATAATATCAGGTCTCCAGATCTCATAACACTGTGAATTTGAGCTGGAAATCTCATAAAGACAAGATCTCTGATAGCATTCCCTGGACCTCATACTTCTGCTCAGGCTGGAAATTCCCTATCTTGGCACTTCTGCTTTCTATCTTGGCCAGAAAGAAAAAAAAATTGTTTTATTACTATTACATTTTTTAAAAAGTACAATTTTCAAAATCTCAAACACTTTTCTCCAGGATTGGATAATGTTTTCCATGAGGATCCAGGTTGTTTTATCTACAGATGAGATGATCAGCGGTATAGATTTTGTATAATATGAATAGGATGCAGAGCCCAGAAACAATCTTCAAGGAAAAAAAAAAAAAAAGTATTAGAGAGGAACTGTAAGGTAGGAACACATAATGGATTTCCTACTTGAGCACCTAGGAAAAGCATGCAGATTCTTTGAAGGAATTACCCCTCGTCTGAGGTTAGTTACAAAAACCAGTGGGGTTTTTAGCCATTCAATTGACTAACTTTTCTTGGAGAGATTGTTGAGTTTCATTTCTTTCTTCTCTGGTGCTTCAGCCCACACAAGGATGAGAAGATTATCATCTTGGGGAAGAAGAATTTAATATCAGCTGAATTTGAACGGAGTTGCAAATAAGCATGTTCAAGGTAGTACAGTGGCATTGTTTTGGGAAGAAATATTTTCATGGCTTTGCTCTTCCAACAGTATTTCAGTGGCACTACATAACTTGGTAACCCCATCAAGGCCAAAAAAGTTATCAGGAGGACTTATTGCCAGCAGTTATTTAGAAACAGCTTTGCTGACAGCTCTTGTAAGTCTATCCTAACTTCTGGGACTGTGGATGGCACACAAATGGAATAAACCCACACTGATTAAGGCCCAGACTAACAATGGCACGTTGGGGTCTGAACTGTGCTGGATTCAATGGCAAGAATAGGTGGGATGGATCTCACCTATCTTTAGTTCCATGAAAGGAAAATCATAAAGTACAAGTTAGTCATCATAGACTGCATTTACAACCAGTGAAAAAAGATACACCCTCAAAAGAAAATTAATCATCTGAGCTTTTTTAGATGCCTACCTTGGAATTAAATGACTTATTTTATTGAGCTTTGAAGTGACTAGAAGGCAGTCCAGGGTGTTGCCCAGGCTTTAAGATCTAACTTTAAAATCAGGTGAGATCTATTCTTTCCAAGACAACTAAATGTTTTTGTTTTGTTTTGTTTTGTTTGTAACAGTCATCCAGTCCTCGTAATTCACACTTCAATCATTATCTTATTATCACCTGCGATCTACTTTCCCCAATGGATTATTGAGAGTCATTAATTATTGTTTTGTGTTAGGCTCTGAATTAATACATGGTGGGGAAAAAAATCAGTCCTATCTAAAACTCTTTCTGAGGGTTCCATCGTACACATAGGCTGATGAGCAGTGCATTTGTCTCAGTTGGGAGATGGGGTGATGTAAGGGATGGGCTCTTTTCTTCTTCCAAGGCAGCATACGTTTTGTCTTTTCAGTAGGGGAACACTGGTTCCTATCCTAGTGATGCCAGTGAATTCTCATCTGTCAGGAAACATGTATCTGCACTCCAGTCAAAGTTCCTTCAAAAAAGATTAGACTCAGCAGTATGAAGCTACGGATGGGGGAGCAGGAGAGTGAGCTGTCAAACCATCTGAAGGAGGTTCCATCCACAGATGCTCAAGAAGACGGAGGAACCATGAATCCTTCTAAACTGTAACTTTGCTCTGAGTCTGGTATCCTGACCATGATCATAAACACAAACCTGCCACTTAATAACACGTAACTACTGTGCTGACTCAAATGGCATGTTTACGAGAGCAAACCCAGCAAGTACAGGAAACAATAAAAGCCTTTGCCAGCATTGTATTCTGTCTCTGACTCCGTAAATGACCAGAGCACCCGACAACATCAACCTTGGCTGCATTTTAATAACCCAACATGTATTGTTCTGCAAGCTATGGATCTCTTTCTCACCAAAAAAAAAAACACCAACCCCCCCAAAAAAACCCTTACTGCTTCCTTCTCCCTCCCTTTTTGTATAGGCAAATTCCCACAATTGCAGAGCCAAGTCCAACAGCTGTTGTGGCTAACACTGCTGAGAGCCCTGTGGTTAAGGGGCTGAACGAGGAGTGACTGGAGTTGTTCAAATTCCAGCTATGCCACAGGTTTCCTGGGCAACCTTGAACAAGACATCTAATCTGTCTCTGAGCAATAAGAATATTTCCACTCTTCTCCAAAAGGCTGAGATGAAGTCCTGAATGAATGTGAGGAGAGTTAGGAAGACAGATGAAATTGTGTTGCCTTTTTAATATAATCTTGAGGGGTTTTAATGCTGTGTTGCCCCCAAGCACTTTCAGGAACATGGCTTCTTTTTTTTTTTTTTTTTTTTTTAA
>NW_020799095.1:1565960-1612591 GCF_003259725.1 Athene cunicularia
CAACAGGATATCTGACATCCATAGGAAGGTGGCAAATGTGGCGCAGGATGGAGATCTATCTGTACTGACACAAGACGGAATGCCCTCAGTGACCTCAAATGGCAGCAAACACCTTAGTCTGAGAGACTGAATCACAACCTTAAATTTCTAAAAAAGGGAGCAACTCTGATCAGGGCTATCCTAAAATTCAACAGAAAGACATGCATGAAGCAAAAACCATAAAGTACTAAATCCTTTCTTCACAAGCAACTTTTTAGATGCTTTATTCTGGCCTGAAAAATAAATCTATTCCTGGTGCGAATTTCAGAGAAGGTGCCAACTAAATGCTTGACATGGCAGGGTTTGTTTTGTTTATGCTGTTAGTTTTTCAAGGAAAAAAAATGCATAAATACATACACTGAACAAAAATAATGGGAAAATATATGAAAACAGACCACAGATTCTCAAGAGACAATTTAAAATGATATGGGACACGACAGAATTTAAAAAACAACATGCAGACCATGTAGAGCAAACAAGAAAAAATATCCCCCGTCTTACAGATTCTGAGGGGCCATAAATAAAAGATAACGACATTTAGGTAATAGGGGGAAGTAACACGTAGGGTCCCACTGCTATTAATTTTCAGGTTCGATATTTTGTGACGGGTATAATGTCTTGGATGTCTTTACTTGCAAAGAGAAAATTCAAAGAAAATTCAAAGAACAGCAAACCCACTATATACCATAGAGCTGTTAGCGTGAAATTGAACTGCAGTGATGTTTAAAGAGCAACACTTTACCCTCGTTTCTGTGGTGCTGAAAAAAACCCCAACATGTATCTACTAGGGAATAAATTGACTTTTGAGAAATAGAAGGTCCTCTTGTTTCTAATATTGTAGCGGGAAAAAGCTCTATTTTGAAATCACAGCAAGGAGATCCATACCTGTGAACATTAGTTTTTCCTTTAGCTACAGTGTGGAGAGTCTGTGTTATTAAACTTCATTCCTGTCTATGTAGGAGTAAATAGTTGCCACCTATGTACTTCTCCTCCCTCAATAATTTTGGGGGTATTATATTCTACTTCTCTTATCAGCAAACTATCTGGATCCCATTTTTGTCTTGACCTTGAAACATCCCAAACACACAGTAATCTTGACACCCTGATGTGGAGAAACATCCTAAAATTTTCCTTACTAGTTTATAAACTGAACTTGCCATCAGTTTCAGCACAACTTTCTTTGTAAGGAAGGAACGAAGATAAACCAGTGGATGGGTAAAACTGGTGCTGTGAACATGCCCTCGTGAAAGTCACAAGGTTGCCCAGATTGGCGGGTGAGTGCAAACACCAATGCAGAGAAAGTGCTGTAGGAAATACTGAGTTACGGTATGGCTGAAATCCTCCCATTCCTTATGGGGCAGGCACAGTATACACTCAGCAGAGTTTTGTGAATCATCTAGAAAGCAGAACCATATGCAAAAATGTGCAAGGGAAACCCAAGTTAGAGGCTAGCATTACTCAATCAGGTCGTGATATTTAAAACTGAATAACAGAATCCTTACAGCCTGAGCTAAAACAAAACCTTCTGGGAACGGCTATTGTAGGAGACCTTTGTCTTTTGTACATCCATAGAATTTGACCGTTTGGGAATTAATATCTCCTTCCTCTAGCAGGTTGGATGTACATTTTGCGCTGAAGAATGAAACTCAGCATTCAAAAACCTCCAAAATCAGCCATGTGTTGACAGGAGTTGTGAGTATGTTGGAGGACGGGATAAAATTCAATAGGATCTTGAAAAACTGGAGAAACCCTGGGGGAAAGTTTGGATGCAATTCAATGACAAACAGAGTTCTACACTGTTCAGGAGATTATCATTGCATCTAACTTCAGGCATTTGAAAATTAGATGTCTATTTCAGCCATCAGCTAGGGCTCTCTGAACATGGGGTAGACACCTTCACTTGATGATACATCCTATCTATTTTTGTGTGGCAGGAAACTCCAGAGATTCTGATCTTCTTTCATTATCCACTGAGCCAATTTAGCTTATAATTTTCAACTAGAAACTTTCTGATGGGTAAGATCAGAGGGATAGTTATTAGGCAGTGATAATTAGCTGCATAGATAGAGATGCTGAATGAGAAATTAGATATAAATTCTTCAGACAGATCCGAGTATATCACAAGTTGCGATTTGCCAGTTATGATACACTATTACAAGGTTTAACAGCATCTTGGTCTGCTGTCCCTGGAAGCCAGGAACCAACCTTTGTAAGACTTCATCTGGAGGAAAGAATTCAAACTGAGATATTGCACTTCAGGAGCAACATGGACCCAGTTTTTCCTTTGCCCAAGAAGGACCATCACTCACTTGGCTGTATTTAACCAAAGCAGACCAGGTCCTCTCCTGTATACCAGGGGGCAATAAGCACAAAATGGTCTGTATTTATGCAGATGAAGTCTCTCCTCTATGGAGGCAATGGGTTATCCTGCCTATTGGGAATTACAGTATGGATGATACTGTATGAGCTTGAACCAGTGCTCTGGTCCTCTTAGTTCACTTAGCCTAAAGTGCCCTAACCACCAAAATATAGGCTATAGCAGAGAGTTAAAAGCCATACCAATGCTTCTGGTTTTAGCCTGGAAAGTCAGGTCAAACTGACATTTAAAGATGGGTCAGGATGGAGAAGCAGTTGAATGGAAAGCATAATTCATCAATGCAGGCTTTTCAAGTCTCCCCCTCAAAAGAGGGAAATCTTAGTTCCAGGCCTTATTCTATAGTCTTACACCTCTTGTGAAGAATCCTTGGTAGATCTGGGCCAAACTGACCAGCCCAAAAACAGATGTAGAGAATCATGGCCTTAAATACGAATGAAAAGCCCTCCAAAGCTGCCTACTTCTTCATGAACTACCGAAGGAAGCATAGAAGATTATTTCAAGCAAAACACCTAATTTGTAGACATGTAAAGAACAGAGGACTCCCTCTGTGAAGTGTTAGAAGCAGGGAATGTTTTTAATTATGCATATTTGTAACACCAAAGACAGTGTGGTTATCACTTGATGGGATTCCCACGAGATACTGCATTTGGCATAATAAAGTAAAAAGCAACTCAGAAAAGAAACCTAATGTCAGCAACTTCAGTTAAAATCAACAGAGCTCTTAAGAGCACACACTGCCCATGTATCTGGTGCAGGACACATTTGTTGTTCACCATCCAAAAAGTAGACTACTTCTCCCTTGTGAAATATTTAATTCCACTTCATAACGACAAGCAAATCATTATGTAGCAGAAGTGAAAATCCGTAAGGTTTGCATTTAATAAGAAGCCATTTATTCTCTCCAGCTGACCTTTATAAAAGCATGGCGGGGAAGCAGGGCTTTGGAAATAGTTAATATTAATTAAAAAAAATGTGAAATGCAGTGTCTAAGAGGCTACATCTTTATATCACATTTGGTGTCTTTAGTAACCTGACAGGTTCTAATTAAATTTCACTCAGGGACATAATACAATTCAAAAATGGCAGTAAAGCGGTATTACTATTATTATCATCGTTATGAAAACATTTAAAAGTGATACTCTAAAACGGTTTACAGTGCAGCATGTCAAAGCACTACACCCTAGCAAATCGTTTGTTTGGTCAGAACCTTCAGTTCTTCCAGCAAGAATTTTACTGGATGGATTTTAATAGCCAAACATTTGGAAAAATGTCTTTAGAGGATTAGGTGGCTGGAGCTGCTTAAATGCTCTTATGCAAGCTGGGAAAACCATTGCTTAAAGGCAAAATTCAACACACAGCATGTCATTTGGGCAAATTATTTCCAGGCAAAAAGGGATAACCTGCGCTGGCATTTATGATAGTGGATTCTGCAATATTGTCCCTCAGGGCTTTATCCAATATTAAAAGCCAAAGGGAAGAGATTTCCCACCCTTTCCCTTGGGAAACTCTCAGTCATCTGGTAGTTGTGATTTTCAGGAAATATATCCTAATCATCAGCCTTATTTTTCCTTCTGTCATTTTTCATCTCCCCACACCTAGTTCTGCTTCAAACAGTGTTTCTTTTTCTGTGCCTATCTAGTATGTGTGTACATTGTACTTTCCAAGCTTTATCTCCCATTATCTCTTATAAACTTGTGAAAATACAAAGGTTATTTGGTATTTTACATTGAATTTCATTTCTTAGAGTCATGCAATTATTTAGAAAAAATATTTTGTATTCATCTGTTGCAAAGAAAGTCTTGCTTCTTGTGAGGTATTACAAATCAGAAGGAAAATAAAATGATGCCAATAATATTGCTAAGTTTATTAGAAGTCAGTGTCATAATTTCTGGGATCCTGCATCAAGACTTGTGGCAACTCAAGTTTAGTGAGCCTGGACTCACAGCTTATCTTGAGCATGCATACATCATGTAATGTTCAATCTCTTCCTTGTGGTAGTTGTCACGGGGAGCACTCTCTGAGGTCACTAGGACTATGTATACAATACACTCCTCACAACTCTCTTGGGTTAAAAAGATGGATCAGATGATCCCTGGAGAATCCTTTCAGCTGTTCATTCCATTACTGTGCATAAACATAAACATACCGTGCATAAACATAAATGAGCTGAATATGAAGGAATCTTCTTCACTGTATTGTCTACACTTCACATGACTAATGTTGATCGTCTTGATGAATCAGGTTCTTCAGTGCTGGAGTCACCTGAAATGCTCTTTTTTCTCTATTCCTTCTTGCATCAGTGTAATTTAAATGTTCATTTCTAGGATGCTCCCATTTGAGCACAGTTTTGACTCTCACTCCTCCAGAAGTTCAGGTCTTTCTCTGCAAGTATTGCTGTGTGGCATAGGATCATTTAGCCATATAAGGTACAATTTTACAGCATAACACAGCACTGGACAGAAATATCTGAAGTAAAATGGTAGCAAATCAGCTACCTGAGGTCCAAAAGGTTTTGTAACTGGATAAACATGAGGTTTTTCAGAGCTAGCTGAAATATTTTCCCACTGATGTACCCTCTGGTACAATCATGGGGACAAAGCAAGGTCTAGATGACCTCAAGGAGATTTTCCCCCTCTATCTTTGCCAGTTCCAGTTTCAAAAAAACATGAGTCTGAAGCTACCATAATCCTCTGGGAGTCCCACATGATAAACACATTTCACAGTTTTGTGGGAGTGGGGAAAAAAGAAAAGATACAGGACTATCCAGCCTTTTTAGAAAGACACAAAATTCCTTGGCTTGCAGTCAGACCCTGAGATAAGCCACAAAGCTTTATTTAGCTCAGGGCTGTGCCTATATTAGCAACAGCCACATGTCTACCAATATGCAAGTAATCTATACCGAAGCATCTCAAAGCATGGCCAAGGCATGCAGCAGACAGCATATTTTTTTTTTTTTTTTTTTTTTTTTTTTTTTTTTTTGTTACAAAAAAATATAGGGAGCCACCTTCCTATCACAAACACATGAGTCCAGATTTGTCTCACTTAATCAAGACACTCAAGCCAGTGGTCTGACCAAACTCATCTCCATCAAGAGGTTTTGATTGACAGCAGGATATCTGACTTACTTTGACATTGCTCAGAAGAGAACAAAGCAACTTTTTGAAGTGTTTATTTCTCTCCCCCACCATGTACAGGGGCCACAGAGTGATTTACTTATGACTTACTGGCCATCTTTTAGAGGATTTGCACCACTGGTGTTTGGGGGTCCCCTCTCTGCCCAGGCTGTGTGGGATGGTATGTATGTGACGAAGGGTTAGCAAGCATCAGCCTGGTAAGAACCACAGAAGGATCCCATGTGCATGAAAAAGTCTGAACGGCTCCATAAGCGCTGCTGGGCCTGTGAGCCACCTTCACATCACACGGCGTCCCCGCTCAGTCACAGCATTCGCTGTCCTCAAACCACTTCCCATCCTCATCAGGCTGTGTCTGTTCCTGTTCCCACTTTATTGCTGATGCTTTCTCCCTGACATCAGGCCCAGCTCTGCAATTTTCAGCTGCCTCATATTATGCCCCAGCATCCTCTTGAAGACTACCCTTCCTAATTTTTTCTTGTTATTGTAGACTCTTTCTTTTTCTCCTTCACCTCCTGTTATTTTATGGATCTCTCTAGTTCTAGAGGATATGATGTCATCTGAGGTATTTATGTTTGCTCTCAGAGTTGAAATTTATAAGCAGATGTCCTGAGGTAATTCTGTCTGTGGTTACGGCAGGACAGGGGCAAGAAAGCTGCTTTGCCTGAAGTGTGAAATCATACATATAAAAAAATCCTTGCAAAAATTACTTGGAAGGGTAGACTTTGGTTTGTATGGCTGAACCTCAGGGCTGCCAGAGAAAAAGAAATCCTCTGCTTTCACACTGAGAAGCAGGGCTGTGTACACATCAGGTTGTAACAAGCTGACATCTCACAGCAGCAACGGATTTCGGGCACCTCAGATCCAAACTCACCTACTTTCTTTTCTATGAGTCTGCAGGTGTGGTGGCCTGCACGCACCAAATCCCAGGCAGGACAGGTGTATTGCAGGCAGCCCAAAGTGTGGGTAGGTGATGGGCAGGAGAGATACCTCTGCCTGCTTCTGACTCCTCTGGGAACACCTACCCCCGGGCTAGATAGACCTACCTACTCTATTTAAGGACAGAATACTCTAACTGCCCCCACCTTTTGTTATACGTTCTGCCATTAACGATGTCATACTCCTTGATTAAGTGGTAGGTTTCTTTTCTGTTTATTTTAAAATCCCTTCTAAAAGCTTTGCAAGCTCATGAACCTGTGAAAATCTCCCAGGAACTTTGCTTGCAAAGTTCTTTATTTGATCATGACTCCTCTTTGACAGCTACTTTTCGAAATGTGTCCTCCAGCATGTGAGGTACTTTACACAGAGTTTACTCTTCTGCTATTCCTGTGGGCTTAAATGCATATAAAAATATCCTAGAGAAAAGAGCTCAAGGGAATCTCAAGAAGCCATTTACCTTGTGTCCTAAGAAGGGAACATTTAAGTTAGTACTGGTAATCAATAAATGTCCACAGACCTACTCCTGACTGTCTGCTCCACTGTTTCATTATTTTTATGATTAAAAAATTCCATTAGCAAAATCCTACCCCCTCACACCCAATTTCTGAACTGACTCTTCCTGACTGAAGATTAAGACCAAGGTCTCTATCCTGTCCTTAATGGCAGGGAGGTTGGTTTGTTTTCTTTATACGCTACTGTCTCCAGATTAGAAAAGTGGTATCACGTTTCCTCCCTGTTTATTTTTCCCTGCTCTTTAAAAAAAAAAATAAAAATCTTGTCACTGGAAAGGAGAGGTATCAATCCCAGAGGGCAAACACTTGCACTTTTCCATCTCCTGAGAAACCATTTCCCAAATAATACAAACTATGGAGCACCAAGTCAAAGGTCTCATTCATCAAATCTGAAATTTCCTCAATGAATGAAACTGATTTTTGTTGCTCTGAGGTTGTGTCCATAAAATCATATTCACCGATATCAGGCAGATTCTTACCCTCAGTTTCCTTTGATTGGATTTTATCAATTCCTTTCTTTTCCTGTAGATGATATTATACTGGTTCCCCACAGGCTACTTAGACACTTCTTTCTTCACTGCTAAACATGCCACAACGGCAATAGCAATTTTCATGCTTTTCTAGGATTTAGCATCAGCGTGTTTTCAACACTGCTTAAGTATACATTGACACAATGTTTAATAAGAAAATAGTAAACATGTTTCTCGTGAAAAATGAATGCTGAAAAACTACTTCAAAGTGACTGCATGTAGAATTTATACTTTTGACATGAAAAAGAAAGATAACAGAAATTATCTTGAAAATGTTTCACCATTTTAAGCTGTTACAAGAAATTCATCAGAAGGGTATTAAAAGATCATGCTGAGATGAATTAGAATTCATGTGCTTGTTAGATTTTTGTAGTAATTTATTCCTGTGTAAGAGAACTTGTTCTCAACAATCCTTATCCATTTCTTTTGAATAAAAAAATATTCTGATGCAAGAACCCTGAAAAATCATTTTTTAATCTCGAAAGTCCCCAGTATTACTTAACCCTTAAATGATTCCCCTCCCCTCCTTTTTTTTTTTTTTTTTTTTTTTTTTTTTTTTTTTTTTTTTTTTTTTTTTCCTCTTCTTTGTTCAGCAGCTTTTAAAGTCTTTTTCCTACATTCATTTGGTTATGCTAGGCTGTCAGGAAACTGATCTTCTTAAACTCCAGTGGTATGTTGTCCATATACCATGTATCTCACCTGCACTTGTCCAAATGGTTATCTTGTCATTGCCCTTCTATCCTTGGACCTTTGCCTGACATTCCCATGGAAATGGATTTGGCCTCCCTCCACTTGTTTTCACAAAATGTATTGGGCCATTAGGCTTTTTTATCCTATTTTCTCCTTCCTCCACTTAAAATATTAGGAATGCCTAATTTTAGAGTGCCTGCTCTAAAATATATATATTTATCAAGTTTAAATTAAAGATGACCTTTGTAAATGGAAAGGTTCTTTGAATCAGATTTATGCCACTCATAAGGCATATAGCTTAGCGGCATGGACAGCTGAAGATTTTTAAACCTGAATAAGAACATACTAGTGTGCACAATGGCTAATACATCCTGAGTTTGACTTGATCACTACTAGTTAAAAAGATTTGATTGGTTTTGCTTCATATGGGGTAGAATTACCTTCATCTAAACCCAGAAGTTTATCTCATAGGTAAAGAAAGCTAAGCTTTTGGGGTTTGAATGTAGATGCCCTGGGGGGGGTTTCATCTGGTCTTCATATGTTGCTCCAACTGGCACAGTTCTCCCTAAAGTTCCTGTCATGTTAGTCATGTGAACGTCTCTGATATAAGCAGGCTGTTCAACTGGCACTAGAGATCTATGCCTACCCATCTGAGTTCAGCCTTAGTTTATGTTTAAACTCCAAGGAAATAATGGCTTTGATTCAGTAGCCCAAATGTAGCTGACTAGTGCCATCACAAATAGCAAGGGTTTCTTGTCAGGTTTTCAGATGCTGCTCCAGAAAGGCACAGGTTTCAGCCTGAAATAAATGTCTGTATTTTAGCTACAAGCTATTTTTCTATATTGCTCCGACTGAGCTCCTCCATGTTGTGCACGGTAAGCTGGTGGTGTTTAGTTCTCTTGTAATCAAGAAATGTGCCCCTTAAGAATGCAGTCAATCTTGCCTATATAAATGTACCTTAAATTTGATAAATCATCCCATAGGGGTGCTTGTCCCAAAGTTTAAAACGCTGTATTTGACAGATCTTTCAGGTCAAAGCTTCGCAGAAACACTTTCTACTGTGTGAAGAGCAGATGATTAAGGGAGGCAAAGATCAGCACTAATGGTGCAATCATAGAATCATAGAATGGTTTGGGTTGGAAGGGACCTCAAAGATCATCTAGTTCCAACCCCCCTGCTATGACAGGGACACCTCCAGCTAGATCAGGTTGCTCAAGGCTCCATCCAATCTGGCTCCGAACACTTCCTGGCATGGAGCATCCACAACCTCCTTGCGCAACCTGTTCCAGTGCCTCACCACCCTCACAGTAAAACACTTCTTCCTTATGTGTGACCCTGACCTCCCCTCCCTCAGCTTCCACCCATTGCCCCTCATCCTATCATTACAGTCCCTTGTAAAAAGTCCCTCCCCAGCCATCTTGTAGGCGCCCTTCAGGTACTGGAAGGCCACTAGGAGGTCTCCCCAGAGCCTTCTCTTTTCCAGGCTGGACAAGCCCAACTCTCTCAGCCTGTCCTCATAGGAGAGGTGTTCCAGCTCTCTGATCATCTTGGTAGCCCTCCTCTGGACTCGTTCTAGCAGTTCTAAATCCTTCTCATATTAGGGGCTCCAGAGCTGGACACAGTATTCCAGGTGGGGTCTCACGAGGGCAGAGTAGAGGGGCAGAATCACCTCCCTCAACCTACTGACCACACTTCTTTTGATGCAGCCCAGAATCTGGTTGGCTTTTTGGGCTGCAGACGCACACCGTTGGCTCATGTTGATCTTATCATCCACCAACATGCCCAAATCCTTCTCCCAGAACTGTTCTCAATCCACTCATTACCCAGAAATACTGCATCTGTGCTTGAGATTGCACCAGCCCAGGTGCAGGACCTTACACTTGGCCTTGTTAAACTTCATAAGGTTGGCCTGGGCACACCTCTCCTGCCTGTCCAGGTCCCTCTGGATGTCACATCCCTTCCCTCCAGTGAGTCAACCACACCACACAGCTTGGTGTCATCATCAAACTTGCTGAGGGTGAACTCCGGCCACCAGCCATATCACCAACAAAGATATTAAACAATACTTGTCCCAGTACTGGTCCTTGAGGGACACCACTTGTCACCGGTCTACACTTGGACATTGAACCATTGACCATAACCGTTTGAGTATGGCCTTCCAACCAATTCCTTATCCACTGAGTGGTCCATCCGTCATTGACGAACTGAACTCAAAAGGATATAAGAAGCAATGATGATTAAAAAGAGCCCTAAACTATGGAGAAAGATTATGGTTACAAACTTTAACTCTTTTTTTTTTTTTTTTTTTTTTTTTTTTTTTACTTTCAATAATTTGCCCATTTTGGTGAAATGATAGGATTTTCTTTTTAAATGCTGAGATAAATAGGGGTAGTCTGGATTTCTGTTCCTAGTATTTCAGCAACAGAGTGACTGGGAAGTACAACTCATTTACACCATTCCCATACCTTGAGAGGTAATGTGAGGAAAAGGAAGGCTACACAGGTGCTCCTTTTGGATTGATAAAAAGATGGGTTTAGTATTAATTATTATTTATTATATGATGTATTGACAAATCAGATCTTACTGTTCAATTTTAAGACCTAAAAGCTGTATTGGTGCTCCAACTGTCTTTATGCATAACTGATTCTATTTTCCTACCTTTATTGCACAGATGATAATATAAGGAATTAATAGTAAAGAGTGAATAATATAAATCTATGATGTCTCTATTCTTTCCAGAATAGGACAACACATGAATAAATTATCTGTTGAATTAAATACTCAGCTCTGAAGACAACCAATACCTAGTTCTCAGTTTTCCCAGAAATATTACATCAAGCTTTTAATTCCCACACACTCAGGTAGGTCAATATTGTTCTCATTATTAGAAATTAATGATCTCATTTATAACAACACTAACACTAACATGAATAATATGGTCTCACCTACTAAAAAGAACAATCCCTTAAATTTCTGTCACTGCTTCCAGACATCAAAAACTTCTACTAGTGAAAGTCACTTCTGTTATGATTATTTACTGATATTCTCACCTATACAAAGTGGGTGAGAACAAAAAGCATCTTAAATAATGCCTGTGGTTATGACAATGGACTAAGTTTTTCCTGGGACCTGCAGGCAAGTAGCAAACAGATGCCACCAGAAAATGGGAAATGTTTCTGCAACTACTAACAGCTGTAGTGTGTGTTATCTGTGCAGAAAAGAGACCCAAGAGAGAACAAAAATTATGTCTGACACCCATTCACAAGCCACCTATAGATTTTATAGTTAGAAAGTAGTGCAACAACCTACCCAGACCTTACCAGCCCCCTTTCTAAGTGCATTTGGCATGTGAATTTTCATATTCAAGTCACATCTCTATAGTCATATATTGTTATTATAATTAAACAGGATTATCTATGATGGCACAAAAAGGACTGAGGAACAGTATTTCCTACATTTCTTAGTTTCTTTTCATATTTGAGAGATTTTGGCGGCAGCTAGATGTCCACCTTAATTATGGGTCAACCTTAATCATCTTTTCCAGTCATTAAATTTGAAGGAGGTGAAGTACAAAACTTAGTCCCAAGAGTTCAGATATCAGCAATTTCTTTGTAATGGAGGAAGGAGGAGCAGGTAGGGTGCTGAAATATCATTACAGTTGTAGAAAAAAACAGATAATTTTGGAATATTTGCACTAGAAGAACTCAAAAGACTTCACAATACAGAAATCTACCTAAGAAATAACATGTCATATATCTTTATTAACCATAAAGTCTGCAGGAAGGAGGCCACAAATACCACTCTTCTATTTTGGTGGAGCCATGTGGCTCTCTTGCCAAGTGCGGCTACTGTGCTCTGGCATGTAGACTAGAAGGTGGGTAATTGCTGGGAAAATGGGTGTTTCTGGCAGCTGTGAGGACATGGCTGAAGGAATTTGTTTTTACAGGGACTCACAAGGAACTTTAATGCGTGAGCTACTTCTCCCAGGGATGTAATGGGAATTTGTGGCAATAAAATGTGGCCTCAGGAGGGCCATTCAGATTTTTATTAGCTTTTGTGGAAAGACTAAAAACTCATCTAAAGACCATCTCACTATTGCTTTTCAATTATCCTACCCCCCCTGGGCTGCTTGGCCAGCATTTTGGGGAGGAATGCTATAGTGTGGGCAAGTGATGCTTTAGACTTCCCATGGGCCACACTATTTCTGTTTCCCCCCTTCTCCTTCTTCCCTTCCCCTCTGTCCTAATCCCCTTTCCATACAAGCACATGCACACACAGAGCTCTTGACTGCGCACAGGACTTTCTGTGCTAGTGAGACTACCCATTTGTCTATTTTAAGGTCCTGAACTAGAGATAGAAAAAGTCAGAGTTTAAATACAAACAAGAGCACATCTAAAATCCCATTTACCCCGGGAAGAAAAGAATTCCTTGAACAAATTTTACTCTACTCAGACTCTGACCTTCTCTTTCACCAAATGTGCCTCTTCTATCAAAATCTAAAAGAAAAAAGCCAGAGTTTCTTTGCTGTCCACTTAGCCTTAGTGAAAGGGAAATTAGCAATTCAGAGACTACTTCTCTTATAATGTCAGTATGTTTTCTGCTTTAGTGCATGGCAGAGAGCTACTAATTCAAGCATTTCATGTCTGTGTGGGTACACACTTTTTTTCTCGCTTGGCAGCCAGCAACTGAATCCCTATGATGTGGGAGTGGAATGCCAACTCCTTGGCTCATGTTACTGGCACCAGTACTCACCCATGGCACAGAATGGGATAGCTGCTGTTGCATCTCCACAAAAAGAGAAAGTGTTTTGACTAAAATCAAGAGGGTAAGTGATGCTTAACCACACAGCCTCAGTAGCCTTCTACAGACACTTGCTCATTAATGGACTCCCTTAAAAAGCAGTTCATTTTGATAGAAAGCTGCAGTTGTAACTTCCTAGAGTTGGCTGGAGATTCATCAGTTCTCATAAGGTTAGTAATTTGTTTCGTCGAAGCTGGGAAGCCTCCAAAGAAAACTAGTGGCACGTAGGATGCAGTCCTGGCAACTCTAGTATATTAGTTTTCTTCCGGAGTCTATAGAAAAGCAATATTCTAGAAAAACCATTCTGTTACAGAAAAAACCTAAATCCCTACATGAATGTGCATGTAGGAGGTTCATGGGACCTTTTTCTCTTGATCATTAAGTGATCTGATGGTAGGAACAGCATTCAGCTCTGTCATGTACATTCATATCAGACAAGGGACCCTTAATGGTTTGTTGGACTGGGAGATTGGAAGGGAGAGGCAGAGAAAGGTCTCAGTATTTGTATAGGGCCTGTGGAATAAACTCCTCCTTACTACTAGGGGTATATGGCAAAGCAAAATGGAGAAAATGAAATAAGGCATTTTATTTGGAGGCCTGATGTAGCTTATGAGAGGCTAAACTGGTGTTCCCTAGCTTGAAACATTTCCCAGTTTGAAAATAAAAATAAAATTCTACAAATTCCCCCAGTAAATGGCAAGTGAAATACATCTCTGGCTTGCTTTCAACAGCATTAAAGTTCAGGGGAAAAAAACATAAACTTTGTCTTTATTTGTTTTGGCAAATTGCCTGTAATGTTACTTACATGCTGTTACACAATGGATTTATTTCAGCTTACATTTCAGGTGTGGAGGAGTCAATTCCTTTTGTTAGTTACCCAAATGACAATCTCTGGTTACTCCATCCATGGCTTTGAGGAAATGGACAGGCTGACGTGACCTCAACAAGCTGGATCTCAAGATTGCCACTTCCACAGCTAGTGGCTTTTTTCAAGGCCCCCAAATTCATGTTCCAGACCAGATTGCCATGTGGGATCCATCTGACGCCTGCTGGGCCCAAGTGTCCATCTGAAGTCCTTCAGCCCTTTCTAATGAAGGGGGAGAATAAACCATTTCTTGGGGCTGTATGTGCCATCCCAGAATTGCTATCTGAAATATGCCAGTTCTGATATGTATGTAATTATCTGATGGCAGGAGACTTCAGATCCTTCTTTCTCCAACTGAGGCATTGCAGGTACTGCTGCTCTCATCACCGTGTAACAAAGGGCGGGGTTAGGAGCCCAAGGCAGCTATCTAAACATTGATATGTTTAGGCACCACCATAGGGTGCCCAAACAAACCTCCTGCCATCATTCCAAAGAGAGAAAGGTCTCTCACAGCTCTCGTGTCACATTTAACCTCACGTGTGTGCCTTGGGATTGAGTTTGCTCTGGACTGGATACCAAAGTGTGGGCAACTAAACCTCCCTGATTCTAGCTGACAGAAAATGAGGAGATGCCTACGTGTTGAACCTAAATTTAGAAGACTCAGTCTGTGAACTGAACACTACTCCTAAAACTGCGTAAGTCCTCTCTCCTTGAACAAAAAGGCTGCCATATCTTATTTAACACTCGATTTGTTCATTTTAGACACCCACATCTCAAGCTGTTAGCCCAGGCTTTGAGCTAATGGAAGATTACACATTTGCAAAGAAGCATTTTAAGAGCTCAATTT
This sequence comes from Athene cunicularia, assembly GCF_003259725.1. NCBI lineage: Eukaryota > Metazoa > Chordata > Aves > Strigiformes > Strigidae > Athene > Athene cunicularia. The sequence goes on from NW_020799095.1 coordinate 1,580,691, forward strand.
AGTTGCACACCTACAGACATCTTGAGCCAATTGAGATGCTTGAGAGCATCTGATACATCTGCACAGGTCTGCCAGATGTGACATGGCAACTGCAAGAGACTTGTATCTGGCTGGAGCTGCAGCTGGAAGCAAAGTAAAAATATTTCAGACATCTCAAATTCCATTAGACACTTATGTTTAGACAGCTGAATTAGCCCCTTGATACCTTTGAGGGAGGAAGATGAACTACTCTCTAAAGGCATGATTCACCTGCATAAACATTGGCACCTAGTACCATTGGAGACCACCTGGGGCTTTAAGACATCTGCAGGCTGGCAGATAGGACACAGGACACATAGGAGATCTGGTCCTTTTCTGGACACATAGGAGATCTGGTCCTTTTCTGGACTGAGACAGGGTGGTATCCAAAGTGCAGTAGGCAGCTGTGTGTGCACAACTGAATCCCACCCAAAATGCCTATTTGTAAAGAAGCCCGTGGGTGATCAGGTCCAGTGCTGAGCCACATTTACTCAGGTGAATCACACCTATGATTTCTTCAGTTTCGACTTCTCCCTGCCCTTCTGTGAAATTCAGCAAATCTCACACATCTCCATTTCTTCAGCTGTATAACTGCAAAGACCCACATGCCTCCCAGAACAGACACACGTGCTCCACGGTCCCTGGGCTAGTCCTTCATGAAGCTTAGGTCGTGACACCTTGGGAACCACTGCTTGAAAGAAATGTTATCCCTTTACGGATGAGGCAATGCACTGACTGATGTCTCCTACTGAGAGCAGAGGAAAGATGAAGGCTTCATTTTTGTGCAGTGCATGGTTGCGACCAGACTGTTGTCTCAACTTGCCTTATGCTGAAAGAGCTGCCTTCTTTTTTTCGTCTTGCTGGGCTGTGATTGATTCAGAGCAGTCACATTAGACAGTAGAGGTTTTGCTGACCGCAGAAGCCATCTCACTTTCATTCCGGATAGCTTGTTATTCTCTGCCCAGTTCTGTCTGTGATGGATTCCCTCATTGTCACTTGTCTGTCTCTCCTAAGGTGCATTTGTAGCTCAGGAACAAGGTGAGGGCAAAGGGATAGAGCAGGGGCACAGGCATATTAAATTTGGTAAGATACAGATAACTCCCAAAGTTCTGATGGATCAGTAAAAGCAGACTTCAGCTTTGGAAGCAGGGCTTTATTTTTTCCCCCTGTGGTTTTGGCTGCGAAGCGAAGTGGAGTTGGAGATGGAAGTTGGCTCTTAGCATTGGTATGCTTTGTAATTCACTACCAGATGGCAAAAGGGGACTTTTTCCACCTTTTTTTTTTTTTTTTTTTTTTTTTTTTTTTTTTTTTTCCCTACGGTGGCAAATGGTATTGGTTTAAGCCTTCTGCAAAGCCCTGCAAACTCCCTCCCTGCTTTGATTTGTGTCCCTCCCCATCTATCTTGCCCTGAATCATCATGTACAATCACACTCATTTTTAGCTGTTCTTCACACTCCCTTTGCTTCCAATAATGTATTTTGGTGACACCTGTGAAAACCCAAATAAGTAAAACTGATGAGGCCTTTTTGCATTGGAATGTCTGGATCTTCTGGTACACTGATTTTTCAGTTATCATCATTCTCTATTTGATCTTCAGCACTAGCTTCAGTAGAAACTTTTAAACAGAAGTGATCAAAGGGCCGTAATTATGATACCTTGTAGTCCTGGGTCTTCACTGGATGGGTTTGCAAATATTTCTAATTATCTGTTGAACCAGGAAATGCATTTGCATGAAACATCATGTAAGAAATTACTAATGGAGGTTCGTAATTTGGTCTCTGAAGAACCTGTAGTTTTTTCTAGTTCCTTCTTGGAAGAAGATAGGCATAGATACCCAGGGAGAGGGATTAACCACTGGAGCAGGCTCTTACCAGAAGTGTATGTTTTCCCTCTCTTTGTGCTTCTGAACCAAGACTATACTTGTTGAGAATATATGATTCAAAGAACTTATTAGGCTTAAAACAAGGTAACAAATGAAATCCCAAAGGTTCTATTATACAAGGCATAAGATTATGCACATGAAGAGTTATTTCTTGGCCTGAGAATCTTTAAAAACATTTATATACTGGTTTCACCTAAACCAAATTTTTGTCTTAGTATAATGAACTTTCATTCAGGATACAAGATGTATGTCATCTTCTGTAAATTCTTGAGCAGAAAATCATTAGGCCTGATATGTTGACCTTAGCAGACATCCTCATCTGCTAATTGTTTTTCCACCAGACAGCAGTTTGTCTCCATTAGGAACAGAAAACTTCAGATACCTATGAGTTAGTTATGTAATCCTAGCTATTTTTCTAGCTTCTATCTATAGGAAAAGAGAAATAAAATTTCAAAATGTGGCTTATAATTCTAGCCTTTTAACAGGAAGGCCTGACTCATGAAGGTGTCCATACATACTTGTTTCTTACACAGGATGGCAAATAAGTGGCTTAAATAGAGGGTGGAATTCCACATGTTTATGATTTAGAGAAATTAACCCAATACTTGGGACCTAGTAGGCTAAATTCTAGGAGGGATATCTAGGTAGCTCCCTGCCAGTGGGCCAGCTCCCATAGCCAGGAGTGAACCAGAAAGTGATGCAGCTACTCTTTGCATCTGCCTACACCTGAGCTGACAGACAGAATGACCAGAGCATCATTTACTGGTGAGGTACAGACTTCAGGTTAGACCCAAACCACGGCTCAGTCGTCCCATAATAGGAGGCCATACACTCTATAGGATCTTCCTACTGAGGCCACCAGATGATTTGGTATACAGATTCCTTCATGCTAGTTCACCACATTCTGAGCTGTTCTAGCCTACAGTTATAAAGATCAGCTCAAGTCATGATGGTCTCTATTGTTAAATATAGAGGTGCTTTACTGAACTGCAATTTTGTTAGCAAGCATGTTATTTAACACATAATAATGGAGTTGCAGCTGTTTGTGGTGTAGAACTAAACCTAGAATCTGGACAGAGCCCATCAGTATATGTGAACTCAGAAAAATCAGACAGGAAGAATAGGTGGAACTGTGAATTCTCAAGTCAAATGGGGATGGCATTTGCCTTGAAAATTATGTACTTAAATTTAGACATCCAAACGTAGGGGTGTAAATGTATTACTAGTGTCTAACCTCCAACCACAGTCAATGAAAAAGCAGTCAATCTTGTCAACAGGAGACCCAGTTCAGCTGCCCACAGGTAAGCACCTAATGTTACATAGGACATCCTAGAGTATTCTAGACATCCATATGTGGGTGGCAGATAGGACATAGGATTTATGTGAAACCCTCTGCCTCTTGGAGCAGCAGCTGTAGGCTAAGTGGAACAACCATGACCACTGTTAATATCAGGAGGCTCCAATGTCAGAGCAACAGAATTGTTTCCATAGTCCAAAGGGTGATTCAGCTCACCTTGAAGTTAACACCGGAGGTGTGGTGCAGGTTCCTGAGTACAGGCTTCTAGTGCATTTGAGACATCCTAGGGCAACTGAGGCATCTTTCTGGGCAGGCAAGTGTGACCACAGAACTTGTAGAAGATGCATTCCTTTCTGAAATGATAAATAGAAACCAAGAAAGATACTCCAAAGGTCATGGATGAGCGTGTAGTACTGAAAACCTATTATGAAGCAAATTAATTACTTCTAAAAGACTATTCACTGGATATGCTTTAATTTTAATGACTATTCAGGCATATAACTTAGTAACTGACCTTTTCTCACTATTTTCAGATGTTAATCTTGAAAAAAATCTCTCATGGCTGAGAAAAGGAAAGAGAGTCATCAGACCTAAGAGCACCTCACCATCTCGGAATCATAATTAGCTGGATGTCCAGCTGCCACCACCTGATGTCACTCTGTGGATATGTCTTGGACCAATGACGTAGAAAACCGATCTGCAAAGCAGAAGTAATAGGATGCATGCATGACATAGTTGGCTGACGGCAGCTGGAGCTACACGGATGTACATTGGCTTCTGATGGAGTTGTTCCCAATCACCAAAGGTGTGTGGCTGACTTTGTAAGGTACAAGTGCTTGGCTTTGTATACTAGGAGAAAGTGAGAGATTACGTCTTCACCCTACTCCTCCCAGGGCCATTGAATATGCCATTTCAGAACTCCTTTGGCCTTTTATTAACTTGATTTAAAGTACAAGACCTGTGAAAGAGGATTGTTTGGAGTCGTACAGTGGAACAGATTCATTGTGCCTTGCTCACAGACACGCAGTGCTGTCCAGAGATGGAATGATAAGTCTTGGACCATGCGAAAGAACTTGACTTTTCAGTTTTGTTTGTATTATTACAGTAGATTCTAATTAATAGGTCCCCTAGTAAGTGTCAGCCTCCCTCACCTGGAAAGATTTCCTGGGAACAGACTCAGTATGAGTCATTTCATTGCCTTGAAACAATGAATAAACAGCACATCTAATCCACAGAAAGGGCATGTTATAGGGGATGGCTTAACAGGCTGAGCAAAAGATTTCAGATGTGTAGACTCTCTGGAACCATAACATTGAATTCAAGTAGTGTCATTATTTTTGGTTTTGGTTGTTTGGGTTTTTTTGTTGTTTTTTTTTTTCCTTTTCTTTTTCCTTCTTTTTTCTTTCTTCTAAGGGTTAAATAAAAGGAGTAACAGCATACTGCAATATGTTTCAGTATTTTGTATTGCATTGCTCCAGATGGACCTTGAAAAACACCAGACATATTTCATATAAGTGAGAATTACTCTGTTGTCCTTGGACATACTTTTCCTCTTTCCTATTGTTGTGGCCAGGACAGTCTGGATATCAGCACCAGTTGATATGACCTTTGGGTGTGTAATTTGCTGAGCACTTTGGGGTCACAAGGGATGAAGGGCTCCATTTAAACATAAACTTTTTATTATTAGCTCCTGTGAACAGACTGCAGGCAACAGGTGTGGATTGGTTCTTGCTTAGCTAAGACTTCCTACTGTGCTCGCCTTGGTCATCTCTGCCTGGCCTTCAAGCACTGTCACTGCTTCCAAAGCTCAGGTTTACCTCCACAAGTATTTTCATGCTTTCTACAATGTCTATTTTCAAAGGCATTACTGAATGATGCCCTAAGGATTCCCTGTAGCCCCTAGGGATCAGCAGATGCAGAGAGGAAATCCTACTTCAGGGCTTTTCAACATGAGGTTTGCAGATTCCTGATAGCCCGCAGACTACCTGGAAGGTGCCTATGCAATGTAACTGAAGCCCACAGTCGATAAGCAGGTGTCTTAATCTGTAGCAGAAAAAGTTTGAAGATCCCAAATTTAAAAAAAAAAAACAACAACAAACCAAACAAAACAAACAAACCACAACAACAACAAAAACCCAAACAAAAAAACTCCAACCCAAAGACAAAACCAAAACCAACTGGAAACTACTGCTTGAGTCAGGGATATAAGGAATATAAATGAATCCAAGGGTTCAGTGTCCCACTATAAATTCAGTCCTCCATCTTGCTGCAAATGTCCTGGGCAGCCTGAAGCAACATACCTCTTTTTTTGCCTGTTAATAACATTTTTCCCATTCTTTGTCCATGGGGACGAGAGTCAAGCTTTTAGTCTGTATGTGGTATGGTGCTGTTATTCATTCATTAATCGTAGGTAATAAGGCCTACTTAGTAGTAGGTCTGGGAAAGTTCTGGTTCTAGTTCTTTGTTTTCTTTTTTCTTGTAAGTAGTTGGAAACCTCTGCTGAAATTGCATTGCTCCCTTCTGCCCTTAGCTGCTGGTAATTACAACGTGATAACATCAGCGTCAAATGACACAGACAGTCAGTCACTGGGAAACAATTCCAGGAACAGTGACAGCAGAGAACTGACCTGTGAGTAGTGACAAGTCGTTCCCAGGGGTTGCCCCATGGGAGCAAGAGTGAGAAAAAATTGAGAGTCTTGCAGGTTGAGCCAAAACTGTTCAATGGAGGCAGGTATTTTCCTTGAGACAACTCCATTTGTTCTAGAAGAATGGGCAAAGTCCTGTTTCTGTCTACCCAAAGGCATCACTAGACACCAGAACATGTCTTTATTAGTAACTACAAAACATTTTCCACTTGTCCTAAAATCCTTTCTTAGCTTTCTGAGGATATATTCCTATCCTTGCTAAGGCTCTTTCCTGCTCCTCCCACCCCTCTCCCTGTATTTCTTTATTTGCTGTTTAATACAGGCACATCCCCAAAAATATTTCTGAGCAGAGTTAAAGCTGAGGCAAATAGCTGTGGATAGGACATATATACTATTGTTTGTTGAAGACTTACAAACCCTCCAGAATGAGGATAGCTGAAAGTGATTAATCAAGAAGACAAGTATCAGACAGCTGGTTCAGGTAGAATTGGACAAGTGTCAGCAGTCAAATACTTTTTTTTTTTTTTTTTTTCCCCTCTTTTTCTCTTTTTTCTCCATTTTGTGGCTCAACACAAACAGGAAAACATGGGATTTGTCAAAATCAGTGTCCTAGTGCTGATAAAACAATGATGGGATAGTTCTTTTGATCAGATAATTATTCATTCTCCTACCACCACTTTCAGGACAAAACAATTTTTTTCTAAAAGTTTGTTTATGACCACTTTGCAATATTCCCAGCTTTGCTACAACACCACCCCGGAGAATTACATCCCAGGTATCTGATTCACAAGTACAAAAGCACTTTTTCAGACCAGGCTAATGGTCTAATAAAAAGCCTAATTATGAATGTGTCCACATCTTCATCCTTAGTTATAGACAGGTTGAAATAAAAATGATCATATGATCAATGAGAGAGAAAGAATAACTAATTATTTTAGATCAAGTAACTTCCAGAGAGTGAAATGGGAGGAGCAAAGAGCCAGAAAGCAAACAGAACAGAAGGAAGTATAGAAAAAACATCACTTTGGACAGAAAAGTAAGGAATAAAAAATATATGACAGAACTGGGGAAATTACAAGGAAAGGAGCTGCTTGAGCTCAGAAGTACAGCAGTAAAGAGTCAGGCTTATTATTATTATTATAAAAACTCAGTAATGATGATGCAAAGAACAACCAGAGAATAATGCAAGCTCATGCTGACAGACCATGTTAAATTTTAGTAAGATATATTGTATAAAGTTTAACTTTACTACGATTACACTGAATACACAACTGTTCTACAGCAAGACCCAAACCCCACTGAAATCAGTGGAAAGACTCCTCTCATTTTCAGAGTATCATGGAACAAGGCCTTTGCTTCTTTAAATAATTACCACAAAGCCAGTTAACCAGAGTCTTAAAAGCAGATCCTTTAGTACTGAGGTCCTGCTTTAAAGCTGACAGCCATCTTTTCAATGGTTTACTGAATTCCAGATTAAGAACTATTGGGCATTTACCTCTTGATTTGAAAGATTATTAACTACTGGTGCTACTAAACTCTCATTCTTTCTGAGTAAACGTGAGAAAAGATCACAGAAACTGAAATGAGATAGCTAGAGATGTAAAACTTCAGGGGATGACTCAAAGATGCCACAGGCAAAGACCTGCCAGCAACATATCCAGACATGATCTCTCTCTCAAAGAGAGAAAATGTGTTGACTGTGGTCATCATACAAACAAAAAATAAGTTACTCTGTATGTCTCCATAAACATAAAAAATAATAGGCAAGGATGCAAACCAAATGTTCCAGCCTTCAGAGGTGTGCTTGATAGCCTGAAACTTATAGATGTGGGTTTTGTTTTGTTTTGTTTTGTTTTTTCCCTTAAAATCAAGTTTTGTTCTGGATTCTTAGCTGCAGTTTGCTTTTAAGCTGTGTTTGGTTTTGCTTCTCTGCAATTGCAAAAGCACAATGAATAATAGCAGGTCTTCATAGGTTGCATTCCTCAGAAGCTTCAGTCTGAAAGTATGTTAAGGAAAAGATGGGCAATAGAAGCACTTGATGCGGGAAGAGCTGTGCATGTTTTCTGATATGACTGGTTTTGCATTCCTATGAAAGGATTCAGAATTTGAGCTTGAGTGGTATTTCCAGGTATGATGGAGAAATGGAAAATTACATCTCCCCTCTTTGGGATTATTCTCTTTTGCTATGAAACATTTCTGAAGTGATGGGGACTAGTAGGGACAAATCAACAGTTCCGAAGCTACTAGATGTAGCAAAAAAAGCAAAGGTTAGGTTTCACAGATGCATCTTGGAGTGCTTTTTTGATATCTGTGACAGAGAAAAAGAGATCCGATGATGTGTTCTGAAAGTTTCAATTGAATTAATTTGGTCTGGTGAGACCAAGAATAGGTCACAGATACAAACTGAAATTTATTCTTGAGTCCATGACTCATTTGGTACAAACCATCTTGCATCTTGCCTTCCAGATGTGTCACGTTGTATAGACACAGTTTTAGAAGTGCTAAAGACAAGCTTTCCTTGGAGATAAGGCTTTGTATGCCTCCATTGAAGGCATCTCAGTCCCTGCTTTAGCAACTCAACTGCAGATGTCTCCTTGTTCCTTTGACTCCAAAGGAACTCAAACGAATATCAAAAGAGTTTTCCTAGATATAAGAATGTCCCAAATGGTAAACTAAAGCATTTCACGGGGAGAAGTAGCTTTACCAGGAAACAGGTGGATCCATCCAGGTCTATATTTAATTTTTAATGCTGAGTATTGTCACCAAGGAGACAGTATTTGGTCTCTGTTTAGTTAGAGCTTTCCCTACATCACTGCTCACTGTAATGAAGCACACAGTTACAAGGACTACCCAAGAGCACTGGGTGAGACTAATTCAGAAAGAAGTGAAATGTTTGTTCAGTCTAAAGCACCACATCCTCTGGAGAACTTAAGTGAAGACCTAGCCCCCAAACCGATTTTTTTTTTTGAGATCTTGGGAGCCAGAGTGGCTGGGAAAGATATAAAGAAAATCACTGCTCATTTATTCAGTGGAGTCCTGAGAGACTTATACTGTGGGGCAGGGAAGAAGCCACGGGGGATTCCAAATGAGATGGAAAGAGGTTGGTTTCAGTATATTCACAATTCTTTCTCCATCATCTGCCAGACTTCAGGGACAGGGGCTTGATCCTGGCAGACACTCACCCATGTACTGTCTCTGAAGTGCTGACTCTGAAGTTCATGTTCACTTTGGTGTGTGTTGATTTCATAGGATCTCTATGAGATAACACTTTGGGGGAGCACCAGAAGTTTTACATGAGGTTTTTCCCCTCCATGTGTTTCCACTTTATGGGGCTACATTAACTGATGGGAGAAATGCAGAAATCTCAACGGGATTTTATTTATCGCTCACAGGTTTCTCCAGTGGTTTTGGCATCTGAATTTTGAAGAATTTTCTTCTTACTCCTTGCAGTGCTGTTTTAGAAAAGATAATATTGATTTTATGTTATTTTTTTTACCTAAATTTTGAAAATTTTCCTGATTTCTGATGATATCAGCATCACCCTTTTTTTTTTTTTTTTTCAGTCTTAACTTAGGAAACAGCCTCATGTATAAGTTAAAGAGCAGTGACTACATTCTGGGCTTTGCCAACTTTGCTGTTAGCTGCGTGGGCTGTTTTTGTAATCTGGTCTTTTTTATTAGCTACAGCTGAAGTCATCCAATGTCTTCATGGATCAGTCCTTCTGACTGAGGGCCACTGTGGATGGGATCCATCTCAATTAATGGTAGTCATCCAAAAAAATAGGCATGTAAATACGAGTTGGTCACCAAAGGTTTGTGCTGTAGCCAGTCGAAAAATAGGCATTTCCAAATAGGCCCTTTAGTTGAGGATGTCTGGACACCAGAGTCATCCTAAGAACAGTAGCAATTATGTTGATACTTGTGTGCTCCTGAAAAAATACTCTCGTGCACAGAAAATTTCGCATTTGCTGTATTCTTATCTTAATCTGTGCAGAAATCATCTGGAGCTGTTGAGATCTATTTGTTCAGATGTACAGTACGCCCAGTTTATCATCAATCGATGCAGGCTGTGCGCTGAGTCCTTTGCATGACATGAATACTGTTCATTAACCTGAGAAAGGGATTTTGTGAGGACTTTACTTTTAAGCAAATTTAGGAAAGGTGAGGTTTTCAGAAGTGCTCACAACTACCCAAACTTGATTCCTACTGAAAAGTTTTTCTGTTAGATTGATGGGAATAGAAAAAAATCTAAGAGTAATACCTGGATTTAGTTTTGCATATGCAAGTGTCTTCTGCTGCACTTTACTTGGATGATTTTCAGATGAATGTCACAGATTAAGATTTTTTTCAATAGGTTGTGTAAAATGAAATAAAAATGACCCACTCATACCCAGATGATGGGCTTTGAGTATAGTTATCTATATTTACATGGCTATGGTGTAAGTGTCTATAGGTGAGCTAGGATAGTGATTCTTTGTCTGATTTAATTAAGTTGTTCCATTTGATGTGCTGTAAGGCATCTCAGTTGGCCCCCATATACCTCTGCAGAAAAACACAGTCTCCTTTAGATCCTGTCTCATATCTGCCAGCCCAATGCAGATGTGGATATCTTAGCTCATCTCAACTGGCAGTAGATGTGTCTGTCTAAATCCATGAATCACATTCCTACATTTGGTCAGCTGAATAGCACTTCAGATTATACTGGCTTTACTGACTGATCTCCACTGATTTATAATGAGAGCTTAGATACCTACTGACATGTAGATGCCTCCATTTACATAGCTGTGAGCTGAGAGATGAATCTTACCACGAATACTTTTGAAAAAACTGTTGCGTGCTCACGAATCATCTACTTATGGTTTAGTCCTGAATATATTTCAATCTGAGCACACTGTGTAGGTGGACATGTGTTCCCAACTGAAGCTCAAAATATAACTGTATGTCATGACATCACATGTAGGAAACAGCTAACAGATGTCATAAAAGTAACCAAACAACCTATTATACTAACATTAGACTTCCTAGAAAAATCTAAGGATTCATATATTTTAGTCAGACTGGCCTTGGATTCTCTAGTCTGACCTTATGCGTAGCACAGGTTGGGGGGAAAAAAAAAAAATCTACTCCACTCCAAATATGAGATCAATATGTTGTTTGCTAAAATAATTTTTTCAAGCAAAGGACCATCTTGAGATGAAAGCTTCAGGAAACTGGTGCTTCATCTCTTCTCTTGGAAGATTATTATTGTAGCTAAAAAAAAAAAAAAAAAAAAAAAAAAAACCACCAAAAAAAACATAACCAACAAACAAGAAAACATCATAGAATCACAGAATACAGAATAATTTAGGTTGGAAGTGACCTCTGGGAGTCATCTAGTTCAACCACCTGCTCAAAGCAGGCCCAATTAAACTAATCTGAAGGTGTTTGGTTTTGTTTTTTAATTTAAATTGTACGGTTGCAACACTTTTTCTTTTGGCAGGGGGAGGAGCATGGAAATAAAGAAGTTTTTAGCACTTATTATTTTCTTTCCGTGAAAGATATTTTATATTTTTATGAAGTCTTGGGGACAGGAAAGATACTTAGATATGAGGCTGTTGGACAATTAGTAGAGCTACAAAGCCTGAAAATACAAGTGGAAATTATATATTTTGGTCAATGTCATGTGCTGAATTGTTATTTTAATTTAGAACAAATAAACCACTGCATCATAAATGCCTTAGTCATGCATATAAGTCTTTAATCTTAGAGAATTAAAAAAAAAAAAAAAAAAAAGGAAAAATATCATTTGAAGTAGTCATAACAAAATATATTATTAATAGGAAATGTTACATGTATATATAATATTGATGACACTTAATACTGTTAATGTGAGGAAAATGTCAGTTGTACATGGTGGATTATACATGTGTTTACCTCAGAGGCTTGGTCTCAGATGTTGGCCTATAGAAGTGATATTTACATATGTAACTTTTAAAACATTCTTCTTTGGTAAAACTATTGAATTTCTGACACTCGTACAGCATCTGGAGTCCCACAGGACATCAATCTCCACCTAGTAAGACAGAAATTATGGTTTAAGACTAGAAGTTTGAATAGAAGGCAGTTCTGCAGGTGCAGAGTGAAGGGTATCCTAAGGAACTCAGATTTTGGAGGGTTGGATCAGTTTGCTAAGAATAGATGTTTAATGACATTTCAGGCTTCCTAGGCTATTCAAGGCATACACACAGGGTTGGAGACAATACACAGGATATGTAGGAGAATCTTGCTCTTCCGAACAAGTGGAGACCAGCAGCGGCATACTGTGACTTCTCAGATATCATAAGACACCTATGTTTAGGAAACCAAGTTGAGTCCTTTGTGATTTGCTCATGGTGAAACAGGAAATTGGTGTCAAAATAAAGCTTAGACTCTGATTTCCTGAGCCTGCACCTGTTCATCCTAGCCATAAAAGCATCCTTTTCTTTTAAAGAGCAAATAACTTTTGAAGGTTATGATTGCATTGAGACAAAAAGAGACAATGTAAAGTCTTCTGCTTGCAAAATGAAAAATAGACGGAACAGAAATGGATTTGTCGGACCCTAAGATACATAGTCAAGGCAGTCTTTAAGGATCAATATTTTTAAATGTGAGTAGGTCATCCTGATGCATCTCATCAACTTTAGACATATTTCTGAAAACTCAGATATAAGCATCTGCACAACCCATGTCTAGAATTAGATGAAGGTCAATTTGAGGCACAAGTTCCCTATGAGGATCACAGGAGCGTGCAGGGCAAAGACGAGGAATGTACTGGTCTGGTCTTCAGACCACTCCTGGACCTCCAGGCAGATACAGATGAACTGAGCCTGGATCTCTCATGACTACAGTTGTGGCTTAAACACTTACAACACATGTAGATGTATAGATTTAAATATTAAGAAGCACATTCAATCTCAGATTTTTTTCTCTTTCAGACAGATTTCCTTTCCCTTTATTGTTTTGTTCTACTCATACCGTAAAGTTTGAAATCCAGGGAAATTGAGGAAAAATTATTGATAACTGTTGTGTGCTTTAGACTATATCCTTGTTTCCTCTCTCAATGTGTTTTACTGTTAGCATGGAAATTCAGGGGCAGACTCCTCTTGATTTCACAGGCAACAGGAGTTGGACTGTCTGGCTCCAACCCAATGAAGCTTGTAAAGCAATCCAATTCAAAAAAAATATTTTTAATAAAAAATTAGAGGGTCTCTGGAATACTCGTAGACATAAATTCATCCTCAGTATGTGAAATATATTTAGAATGGACTGTAATTGATTTCACTTTTATTTCAATGCACTAGATTTACACATCTATTGCTTTTATTTTTAGGTATTCTAAAATAAGATGCACATATTCAGAAATAGATAACAAACAGAAGAAACAGTTCCTGCAGCCAATTTCAACACTTTTTTTTTTTTTTTTTTTTTTTTCCCCCCCAAAACAAAATGGTGTACATCACAAATTAACCTTCAGGTGACATATAAGCATTAGGAAGATGATTGTACATTAGAGAGTTAAGAAGAAAACTCAAGAAAATACACTAGTGGAATACACACCTATTTTGTGCTTCCATAATATCCAGGTTCATATGTGGTTGTTGAAAACCTGCCAAACAGTGATAAAACCTCTTTATGTTGTTGTTGTTGTTGTTGAAACTCACCCCAAGATTTCACTCCTTTAGAAGTAAGACTTGGTTTTGGCTAAAAGTCAAGTTCATCAAGGTTTTATTATTTATTTTCTCCCCTTGGAAAATTTTTGATTACTTTGGAACACTTCGGTTTCCATTGATTGAAATCTAGAGTTTTGACTGGAAATCAATTATCAAAATATATTATCAAAGTTAGAGGTAATTATAGTAAAAATTAACACAATTTAAATAAATTTTATCCAGATTGTTGGGGGAAAAAAAAAAAAACAAAAAAACTAACTGACTTTTCTCCGCTATATTTGGTTTTGAAATATTCATTATTCTAGATTTTTTAGATGAATGGAGGATAGAAAAAGCAATCCCAAATTTGTAGAGTTTGAAGAGGTTGTTAAAGCTTTTCTACTCAAACCTAATTGCTCTGCTTAAGCCGTTAAAACTAAAGGTCTGAGTCTGAGAAAATACCTTCTTTATGAAAATTTGCTGCTTCTATAGATTGCTTCAGTTCGTTAAAACCTTAAAGCAATTCGGATAATTTTGATCCGTGTCTATTATAACAAGGGGTTCATTACCAAAGACCCACTGCTGTTAATTTCTGGGTTTGGTGTTACGACTGACAAAGAAACACTTATTACTCATGGCTTAAGCTCTGCGTTTGGACGTACAAAACCCATAAGTGACCTAGCACAGCTGATGGATGGTAACTTATTCAACTGTGGTAACTTATTCAACTCCATCCCTCCGTGCCTAAGAGAGTGACAGCAGTGGGCTTTAGTGGTAATGCTACACCTGATATCCACAAAGTGACCTTTTAAAAAGTGAATGAAGCAACAGTCACCGGGAAAGGACAAGGAAGTATGAAATGGATGATCCTCTGTATTAGAAGGCAAGACTGTGGGTTGCAGGGAGAGATGAGCTTACAGGTTGTGGATTTCGATCAGGCTCTGGATTTTGATGTGTTGGAGTTATACAACAGGTTTTAAATAACAATAACATAGGAGGTAGATCCCAGCTCTTGTTGCTTGAGTAGGAGGAAGAATGCAGTACTTAGAGCTACAGAGCTTTGATGGTTTCCTTTTTGCTGGGGTGGAGGGCAGAGATAGGTAATTTACCATAGGTAATTTAGATTAGGTCATACTGCTTTTGGATGGGAGTTAGAATAATGGACATGAGACAGACTATTTTACACCTTTTTCAGCTTTGTAGGTTTTTAAATTCTGCTGAGCTATACAATTTGGTCTACTAAGATTTTGGGGTAATCATATGAAATGCCTGAAACCTAGTCAGCAGTGGCTGTAAACTATTTCCAAGGAAATCCAAGTCCAGTCTCTCTGTTGATTCCAGTCTCTCACAGCTGGAATGCTTTACTTTGTCTTTATCCCTAGCAGAGAAGCAAATTAGATACTTTTTCATTTCTTTCTTCCTCTGTGAGCTTCCCTCCTCAGGCTAGATTATGCCTGAGGGAGAGAGGATGAGGACAGAAGGTACAACTCCATGAGGCGTCTCAGGAGATGTTGCAATTCAGAAACATCTTCCTGAGATTCAGTTCCTTCCTTGCTTCCTCTTATTTTGAAGAATATGGGATTTCTTAGTAATTTGATCTTGTCTATGCTAGCTGTAGTTCTTGACTCCCTGCATAGTAGTTTTTCTGCATGGAGTAGTGAACTATTGGACAACTCCAAATCTAAGGTCTGTCTGTGTTGTGTGCATAACATGTAAATGACAGGTATTTCTACTGCATTTCAGGAAAAAAAAAAAAAAAAAAAAGTTATTTTTCAGCATTAAGTAAATATTCAAAGTAAATATTCACCTCTGTCTTGTGAAGGGTCTCTTCATCTTGAGTAGGACTGTTCACAATGTGAGTCTCTGTTTTTCTTTATTTCCCCCACAGAGATGTAGCTTGCAAGTCACAGTCTGGCTTGGTCATACCACCTGAAAAATGAATGTGATGGATAGTTTTTTACTTTCGTTGTTAGGACCATCCTTGCAATTAACTGCCTGGGCACACAGAAATTTTAAATTGATATCTAGATTCAGTGGAAATGGATACAGTAGAAGTTCCTGAAGGAACTGATTTCTAACCTGGCTCATGGCCAACAGGTAGACCATGGACTGTTCATCAGTACAACAACATTGCTATAATATATATATATATAGATATATTTTATAAAAAAAAAAAAAAAAAAAGTAGTATATTAATATTACAATGCTTCAGAAAAATTGGATGATAAAGTAGTAAAGCACATTAATTGCTCCACAATGAATGTAATTTAAAATCCCATATATAGTCCCAGGCCCAAAAATTTTGCAGATAACTTCCTCATGGAAATCCGTTGTCTCCTTTGTCTCTGAGCTGACCCAGGCAGAAATTAATTGACAGAACTAGACTAAAAGAGGCATAAATTTGTACAGTATTTTCTTTTCAGAGGACCTGCAGATTCTGAGGATCGTGTTCAAAACACCCATTTAACTTCCTGTCCTTTAAACTGGACTTTGCAAGTGTGAAAATGAATCAGAAAGTCACACACCCAAAACTGCATTTGACTTTGTCTGAAATACTTATTGTGTGTTATGAGTTGGTTTGCTCCCTCCCCATGTTTGCAAAAGAAACTCAATACCTGTCATGGCAAGATATTTTGGGCTTGTTGTGTTTTTCCATGTCGAGTCCCTGTCAGCCAGGCAAATATAATAATAATACCAGTGTCACGCATCATGAATTCACACTTCACAGGCCAATAGGTGAGGACTTAGCACTGCAATGTCGAAGCAAAGGAGAGGGGATACAACTGTAGTTCAAGATCCTTTCAAGGCATTGTTTTCTCTCAGCTGTAGCTGAACCTTTTTGTATTGCTTTAACAGAATGTGTGTCACTTTCTGACAGGGCAGCACTGCTAAAGACAATCCTCAAACAAACAAATAAACAAACCACAAAACCCTCCAACAATAAAAAACCCCTCATGACTTAAAAATAAATGAAATGTTTTGGTTCTATTGACCACCTAGTGTAAACATAACAAATCAAGTGATGAAATTGATGTTAAAAAATTTCCCTAAAATAGATTTGCATGAACACACTGAAAGCTAGGGACCATGTTAATCATAGTAATCTATAACACTTCATGCTTGTGTAGTGTGAGGACGCCAAAATGCTTTCCGAGCATTAATTAATTGAGTTTCATATTACGCTGTGTGAGCATGGGGATTATCCTGGCTGTATAGCTGGAGGGAGATGGCTGAGTGATTTGCTCAAGCCAACCTCACCCAGCAGGCAATGCAAAGACAGGGAGCTGAATCAAGATAAGCCAAGTACAGGAATCCTGAGGCCTTTTTCTGAAGGCAAGAAGGCTCTTGGGTATTTGTCAGTGTGTGAGCCCAGTTTCAGAGGTCCTTGGGTCAGGAATAGTTCCCTTGACACCAGTGTAGTTGTTGCATGGTGATACCTTTATGTAGGATCCAGATATGCAGCAATACTTTAAAGGCAGCTGCATGCCAATCAACAGCCAAGGAAAGAAGACCTGTTGGCATGGGACAAACTAGTCGCTTGAAGAGTGGCAGTGAAAGCTGCCCAATACTAAGCTCCTATCTATATGTGTCGAGATTGCTTTCCAGAAGTGTAATAAAAGGTAGCTCCTTCATATTCACCAATTAAGTACTGTATTAGGCAATCACCAGGAGGAGGAACAGTGTTTGCAGATAGCTTAAATTTTGCAGAAATTTTACAGCAAACTTTAACTTTGTGGCTACAAGGGAGCAGTGATACCCACATAGATAAAATAAAAGACTCCTAAAGAATTTGTGAATACTGAAGAGTTGTATGTATGGTTAAGGGAACATGTGTATTTGTTGTTAAGAGGGTGCATGATATTTTTTTCCACTGATTTTTTTTTCTTTTTTTCTTTTTTTTTTTTTTCTATGAGCCCTTTTCCAATCAGAGCTAATGTGTTTAGGTGCTGTCTCTGTGTACAGTTGCCTGAGCTGGTAGGAGACTAAACTTAATACATACCTCTACTCCAACCCTCCCTAAAAATGACACATATCCCTGTCACTTCCTAGACCCATGCCCAAACATGATGGCAACCATCCTTCTCAGTCTTTTTTCTGACACAATCACACTCCTCACCTTTTCCTTCCCTCTGACATCACTCCGTACCTTGTCACCATTTGCTTATCCCACACACATACCTTTTGACGGTGGGAGGACAGATGTCTTTACCAAGGCCAGCTCTGGGAACATGTTTGATAATAGCTGGAATTTTCCTTCCTCCTCCCTTTCTGGACCTCTAAACTCTGGCCATGATACCAGGCAGCAAAGGTTTCTGTGGGCAACTTGTATATGTGCAATCTGTTTTTCAGGAAGTCCCTTCCCCTCCTGCCAGCACTGAGTCATTGGCACTGAGCAACCACACAGCCGTGCCAGAAAGAAATATTCAAGCCATGTAGGGGAGACAATTTTAGTTCAGTGAACCCAGTGACCGACTCTGGGAAAATCATCAGAGGACCAAAATGTAACAGGACAACCCACCAATACCCACAGATGGCATGAACACTACCAGATGGGAAGGTTTAGTTTGCTCACTGTATTTCAAAGCGTAGTTATCATGCAAAGGTTCATAGCCATATTGATGAGTCTGATTTGGTTTTGGACAGTAAATCTTTCCTCGCCTTTCCCAAATCCTTTTCATACAGATTTATCTGATCATCAGATTAAAAGAAAAACAAAAAACAAAAAACCAAAAACGAAACAAACAAACAAAAAAAAGCATTTCCACTCCTGCAAAAAATAATTACTAATGCAACTCCTCTCTAGGAAGAGAAAATCAACATTTTAAGTCCATTCATAAAAAGAATCCCCATCACCTATTTTTTTGTGTTTTCTGAGCCTGTTTCCTTGAATACATTTGTCCCATCATTTTGCAGACCTGTTTTTGTTGATTTCATTACTATGGCTGTGACAGTGGTGGATGATCCCTGGTAAATGCTTCACTTTATTCAGTCAATTTAGGATGACCTTGCCACACTATCCACAAACATCAGTGCTACATTCTCCCTCATGTCTCCCCTCATAGTCCTGCTACCTCCTTTATTTAGTGTTGAGATCATTCCATGGACAGTGAGTCAGAGCAGGGAACTAATCCAAGTGAAAGCTAACTCTGTCAAGAAAGAAAGAAATTTTCAGCTAGATGGATGCCCTGCTTCATGGTAGATCTACACAACAGGTAAGTTGCTGGAATAAGAACAGAGGATCCTGGAAGGAGTGGTGGGACCAAATTATTCCAAAGCAGTTGACATAGAGAAGTCAAAATGTAAAACACCAGGCAGTGTGCCAGCTCCTGTGTCACCTCTACAGTCAGGCCTGTACCTCGCACATATACAATAGCCCTTCCTGCTCCTCAACGCTGCGTGCCACATGCAGTCATCAGAATTTAGCCTCCTTTCCCTACATTTCTGTGTGCTCAACACAAGAAGAGAACTGTCCTCAGGACTGCAGGACCGCTCACCACAGAATATCCATGTACCACAGTGGGCATGAGGAATGTATCAGGTTGATTATAGAGGGAGAAAACTCAGCAGAGGGAGTTTTCCTTAGTAACGGGACATGGACAGCAGAAACATTTCAAAGACACTCTAGAAGCAACTCAGAAGGTGCCATGCCAAATAGAAATCATCTGGCAGAAAATAAAATCCAAGCCCCCTGCAAGTGCCCGAGTTAGTCAGTAGCAAAGATTTGGCATCAAGTGGGTCATAATCAAGCCAACAGACATAAACAGCTTTGAATCATGCCCTGGGTATTTTGTAGATATCACTTGAGGACTATTACTTACTGTTGAATTGTCAGTGCTTACTCCAAAGGAGGGTGAAATCATTCTGACAGCCAGACTTCCACCGCTCTCCTTGGAAGAAAATGTGAGGAGAAAGTGAGACTGAGAGAGGTTAGATTTCCCCTTGATAATTAATCTGGAAGTTTCTTTTACCTGCTGCTTATTTTCTATCCATGGTACCTCTCTGGCCACATTCATCCTGCAGTGAGGGCACCTTATTTGTCCTTACAACATTCCTCTGTATGATACTGTTAAGAGTTGGGGTTGTGCAGCCCAGAGGAGAGAAGGTCCTGGGAAAACTTTATTGTGACCTTTCAATATATAAAGGAGGCTTATAAGAAAGATGGAGAAAGACTTTTTACCAAGGCCTGTGGTAACAGGACAAGGAGAAACAGTTTTAAACTGTGAGAGAGTAGGTTTAGATTGGTAGAAGGAAGAAGTTGTTTTACAATGAGCGTGGTGAGACACTGGCAGAGGCTGCCCAGTGTAGCTGTGGCTGCCCCCTCCCTGGAAGGGTTCAAGGCCAGGTTGGACGGGGCTTTGGGCAACCTGGGCTAGGGGAAGGTGTCCCTGCCCATGATAGGGGGGTTGGTCTAGATTCTATTTATCTTCCAATCCAAATCATTCTATGATTCTATGTTCCTATGATTTTATGAAATAGCTTGTCATATCAACCGGGTACATGGCAGTTGACTGTGTAACAGGAAAGAAGAACACGGTCAGAAGGGCTTTTCTGAGGGAGCGGGTAAGAGGTTAGTTGCATTTGTGTGTCAGATGATGCTATATTTTGATGCGTGGTTTAAAGCATATTTCATGAGAAGAGTGTGCATAGTCAGAAAGGAGATTTCTACCTTTTCATGGCTGTTCTCTGTGTCAGGCAGAGCCTTATGGGAGGAGGAAAAAATTATTTCTTTCCTGAAAATACCTTAGATGGCTTAGTTGGGAAAAGTTTCTGGAGAACAGGGAGCAAACAGAGAAGGAGAGAAGCATCTGGCTAGGAGCCCAGGGCATGAGGATAAGCTGGGACATTTCCTGAGGGGAGCTGGAGGCTTGCCTCTGGCAGGGAGAAAAGCCACAATGAAGCCTCAGAAGTGACAGAAAAAAGGGACTTTCTTTGGGATTCAGAGGGGATGGAGTTCATGCAGGAAGTGACAGGAGGTGGTGGGAAAGCAAGACAGAGGCAAAAGGACCTCCCACAAATCTCTGAAAGGCACAGTGGGGAGGACTCGTTTGCAAATCTTTTCACTTAATGTCTCATGCTGATCTGAAATTTACTGTTTAATGAGTTACATTGATGATATGTATTAGAAACCTAGCTACTGAGATTTGATCGCTTGTCTTTTGACATGCTTTATTCAAAAAAACCATGGTCTGATCTGTTTCCAAGCTCTGACTAACCTGGAGGTCCACCACAGTGGTAGTAACCCAAGGCACAAAGCACTTGCCAGGAATTGAGAAATCTGCCCTCTACCTCCCCCCACCTCCCCTTCTCTTGGTTTTAGAAATGGACTTGAAGGTAATTTTTCTACAGCCTGTGGGAAAGGGAAGATATGAAATCTTCCAGTCATCAAGGGCATTGCCCTAAAGCTGCACTATTTGAGAAAAGACAGAGAGAGAAGGAACTGGACAAGGTCTAACAGTCATGTTTGTTGTTGCTGTTTTCTATTTTTTTTCAATTTACTTTTGTTTAGAAATCGGAGAGCTAAAGTCAGCCCATAATGTCATCTATTGTCTCAGTCTGAAGTATCTGATTTGCACCTGCCCACAGAAGGTATCTGGGCAGCTCAGTCTAACCAGGAGCTAAATGCCTTGAGAAGTGCATGTGTTCTTCTGGAAAGGATAAGGAAAGTCAAGGGGACGATGCACCATCTAGTTCTCCATGAGTTCCTCAACGCTTTCAAAGGTCAGGCTGAACAGGTCCTGAGACCCACTCTAGAGATAAATACAATTGTTGCACACCAATGCGACAGCTACCTCAACTATCAGCATTGAGGCATAGACTTTTTTTTTGTGTATCTAGCCCTAAGAACACTGAACCCACAGCTTTCCCAAAGATACCACCAGCAATTTTGTCTACTGGTTCATCTTTCAACTTCCAGTTGCATCCTGTTATGTTTTCAGGTCAAAGAGTCCACAGACTCTTAGTCTTTTCAACAGAAAACCCGAAGAAGGTCAGGGCCTGGCTTTTTTGTAGGAGGAGCTAACACTCACACTGCATGATAAACTACATGCATATTCAGGAGTCCTCTGCAACCATACACGGCCAGAAAAAAACTGATTGCTTACTGAGCGCAACCCTCCCTGTTTACATCAGAGACATCACTCCTGGTAGATGTTCACAGCTTGTATTCCCAGCAGCTTTGTCTCCTCTCTGGACTGGAGTCAGATCCTGTCCTTTCCACAGGTGACAGCTCAAAAAAGCACTGGTGTTTGGGTGAAGTGGTGGGAATCCTCTGTGTGCTCACTGTAGAGTCCTGTCCCCGTGTAGAGGTGTTCAGCTGTACTTCAGGCCACACAAATTGGGGCAGGTCTCTCTTCTCCTTAGCCAGTAAATGAATCCATAAAATGGCCTGTTGACTGGTTTTCTGAGCGCTCTGAGTCAGGAAAAGGACCACCAACAATTTGTGGCAAATGATGTGGAGTGAACATTTGAGGAAAGGACTATTTTGCAACAGTATGTAAGCTCTTAATGTCCTTGGGAAAAGCCAACATAAAGCATTTTTATTACAATAATAAAACTTGAAACTTACATGTGGTGGAAGAAAGGAACAGAAAAAGGAATCTGTGGCAAGTGCTCCTATGCTACTGCTACACAGACTATGGAGGAGAGAAATATCAGAAGTGAGAGACATACGTCCCAAAAGTGGCTTCTTGGGAATACCTTTCTAGGAGTTCTAGGAATGTAGAAGATTCACCAAAATACAAATCATTCTTTTCATAGGAAATGTCTTCTTAAAACTAATTTTTGTCATCCTTAATCAGGGCATAAAAGCAAACATTTGGGGAAAAAAACCCAAAACTTATGAGGCAAAAAGTTCAACATATTTTGGAAAAATATTTTGTCATCTTGAAATGTCTTGTTTATTCTATCTGTTTAATCTTTTTATATTAATTTACATTGGTTCATGTTGCCTCGGGCCTCATGCACAAATGCCTTGCTTCTACAAATGGATGTTGTAACATGGCCATCTAGTTTTTAGAATAGTCAAATACTTTTGTTTTACATTTAGGGTAATTAAGGACAGCTGCTTCTTAGTACTAATGCAAACATCCTTTTTTATTTTTCTCCCTAGATAAATTTCCTCTGTTCGTTTTATCCTGAAACAGTTTGACAAATCAACTTTTTTTTTTTCCTAGTTAAGTTCCCTGAAAAAACTTAAAAAAGAACTGAATACCGTTCTTCAACTTGACTTCGGGCTAAGGGGATGGGAGCATTGTATAAGGAAGAGTGGCTGCTTATGGTACAGTATTGAGAAGTTTATTCATGTTGTGAAGTCACCATAAAAATAGGAAATGATACAAGAATGCAGGATGGGAAAATAGAAACCTTACACAGGAGATTGAGTGTATTATGGGAGTTTGTCCCATATTAGTTCATCCAATGTTAGATGTTAAAGCAGTTACACTCCCTCTCCTGGACTTGAACTAGTTCAGTGACAAGTGTTTTGGGACTCTATGCGAAACTTTGAAATGCACCATAAATATATGCTGCGTATCATGTGTACCATAAGGGAACATGCCTGGGAACTCTCCATTGACCTAATGATTATAGTGTTTGGAATGGGAGCAGAGATTCACCTAGATTTTCTACATCCCTTTTCCAGAACTTAATGGGCTTCAAACACCAGACCCCTACACTTTTCAGCTCAGGCAAAAGCAGGTCTTCTTCAGACTTACCACCTTCTCACATTCCTTTTTATGACCTATCACTCCACTTTTCAGACACATTTATTGCAGCCAAGCTGGACTGAGATGCTTTTCCTTAATGTTTGGGTCCTTAATATGAGGGTGACCTGTAGACATTTATTTCCATCATATGCTAACAGAAACTCTGTCATAGCCTGACAACAGGCTGCAAGTGTTAAAAAAGATGTGAGCCTGGAAATTTTTTTTTTTTTTTTTTTTTGGTTCAGCTTCTTTTTCTTCCAGGATAAAATTCATAAGCTGGCAGGAGCACACATAGACATACACATTCATGCAATTCTTCCCATCTTGACAGGGACTTTTTGGTTGGCAGTGCTCATGAGCTATTTCAGCTGAGGATAATGTAGCTTGCTCTTAAGGCCCCCTTGTTAAAAATAAGCTGCCTTCCATGTGGTTCTCCTACACAGGGAAACCAAATCCTTTCGTTGGTCAGCTGGAAATCTGCTCAGCCACCTGAGATTCATTGTGGATGAGAGTGTTTACAATCCTTGGTGTAAGTATCTCCACTCGGATGTCAGCCAGGGGCCCTGTTAAGTCGACAGGAGCTTTTCCCATTGACTCCAGTGTCCTCTGAATGAGCCTGAAGGTGGTGGATTTTTCAATACTTCATTGTGTGGAAGCCTGATTTTGTAGTTAAGGCACTGGTGTGGATACAGGATAACTGTGCTGGGTCCTGAACCTGTACAATTAAGGCAGAGACAGGGCGAGGCAAACATCTGACTTGCATCATTTTGACAACTCAATGGCACTGCCAAAAAGATATTAGATTAAGAAAAAAAAAAAAAAAGTATTAGTTATTTAAATTCCTCAGAAAGTAAAAATATATGTTTTGCTTATTCAGAGTGATGCATCATTTTTACATTGCAGAATTTTATTCTGCTTTCTCAAGTGAGGAAATCTGTGGATACACTGTGTCTGTGTGTCCTCCTATCCTAAAATTCAATCTCATCTAAATTAACAGAAGGCAGAAAAGGCGTTGAGAACTATAGCAGATTGGTGTTTTACCATTTAAAGCTGTCTTATTAATGAAGGAAAAAAACACATTATTTTGTGAGCACATTGCACTAAAGCACACTGTATGATTCTTTTAAATCTATTGAGTTTTGAGATACTCAGATGTTCAGGGCCAGGGTTTTTCCTCAGTATCACATTTCCATTTCATGAAATGTAAAATGCCTTCTCCTGATGGCATTTCTAGTATTTTTTAAATGTTTGTACATAATTTCATACAACCTAGGAAGATTTTCCTAGCAGTGGAAGTAAAGAAAGCCGCTTTCCTGTGGCTTTCTATCTGCTTGATATTGAACTCTGGTGTCTCAGAAGATGTAAGCTTCGGCTGAAGATTTCCCTGTGGCTGAGATATTTTCAGTGACTGTCTCCAATGTGTATTCTTTTGTGCTTAATATTTAAAGCCATTTCTTACTGAGTATTCATGCTGTGTCTAATACAATGGGCTCCCCACCTCCCTTCAGCCCTATGGATGTTATCCTAAGATACAGAAGAATAGTCACAGCTCATGATGTACTTGTTTTTTCTCCCTCTATTTTATTTCTTTTTTAACCTGTCTATAAAGCAGGGTCTCTGCAAATCTAAACTTAGAAAGAAAAACATACATGCTCTGACAAAATTGAACAAATATAATTGTGATGGGAAGACCCCAGCAGCTCAGGCCATAAAACATTTCAGAGTTCAGGAGTTTAGTCCCACAAATGAACACACACTTTACTAAGCTATAAAAGTGAAACAAACCTAACAAACAGGCAAAACTTCCACATTAGCATCTGGTGGTAACAGATCCCTTGAATCAGCTTCCTGTTGCTTCTATCTGAGGCTTTCTTGGTTCAAGGCAGAGAAAAACCTGCCTGTAATTCCTTCTGGGCTTGGGTGGGCCCAGGAATCTCCTCTGGACCCTCCAGGTCTTGCTCTTCATCTCCATCCCCGAGAGCAATTCAGGGAATGACACTCAGGAGAAGCCAGGGGTTTAATTGCACAAGATCCAGGCTACACCAACACAGAGGCAATGCACTTTGTGATTCCCACACAAAAGATTGTAAACGTAATTAAGTCTCTCTAAGGCATTACGTTTTCTCAAATGTAATCTTTGGGAAAGGGCTGGACTTATCAAACCAACACAGTGCAGCTGGAGCAATTATCTCATTTTAATTCAGTAAAGCAGTGTTTATGGGGTTCATACAGGCTCAAAACCATCCTCTGCCTAAAAACCCCCAAAAACCCTCAGGAGAATTTCCATTAAAGTGTGTGTGTTTAGAATATATTATTTGCATTTCATTTCAGCTTAAGTTACACTGTATTTGTTATTTACAAAGTTTGAATGAAGAAAAATTTAAATTCCAATGAAGTACATGTGTTATTCTTCAACTTAGCACCTCTCTATGAAGTGTGATTTTACTGAATATTTTAATGAGAGTTCAAAATAAACCATCTTTTAAAAATAAATGTAAAGTGAAAACTCTTTCAGTTTTTCCTAAAGACATAGTTTATTTTCCTCCTCAGAAAACAATTTTTCTTATGAAAATTATTTGATTTAATTGAGCTTTGTGTTTTCTATCCACGTACACAAATAAATCATCCCAGCTGCATTTAGATGGGCTGTTTTGTAACTTGTACTAAAAACTCAGTTTCCATACACATGACATAAGAATTTAAAGTACCTGCTCTTGTAAGATAACAGCAGAAATGAACACAGTGCTTACCATACACTCAAAAGGACTGTTAAGAGTTCTGAAAAAGGAGAGTAACTTTTTTTCAGCTACAATCTCCAGTTTATGTTATGTTTTTAGTATCTGGACTGACCACCAGCTGCTGCTCCAAGGGGGCATGAGTCTTGCAGATGTCCTCTGTCTCATCTGCCATTTCCACATCTATCTCCCAAACAGCCCTGAAAATCTCAAATGTCACTAGGTAAGGCGTTTGAGTACCTGAATGCTTCTTCACGTCACCATTAGTATAGGAAAATGGTTTCCAAGCACTGTCTTAATGTTAAATGGTTATAAATATTTGCTTTGCTTACAAATTGGAGTATAATTTTCCCACAAAACAGAACTAAATTATCAACAAACAGTCCCTGCTCTTCTCTCCCAATCTCAATCCTAGTTTCCTGTGCTCCCTGGCACATAGAAAACATAAATATACGTTGTTTTTTTTTTTCAGCTAGGAAAATGCACTGATATGTGCACACATGCACATCCCATGCAGATGTATACAGCAGTAGAATTCCCACCAAAACCAAACCAAAGCAAAAGCAAAACAAAACACACAAGAGAATTACATCCCTGAATACCCTAGTCTGACTGTGACTTCAATTTGGGAATGGAAGGCTTTGTATCTCCCAAGTACCTGGATGCCATATCACAACCCAAATGGAATAGCAGACTTTGAAATGGCAGCATAACTAGGATCTCTAGGACAAAAATGGATTTTCATGGGGCTGGAACATCTGAGTGCCTGGTAGAAGCCAGGGACTGACCCAATTTTGTGAATACGTGTGTGTTTCTATACATGGGTTTGAAAGAAGGTATCCAGCCTTCTTACCTGAGTAAGGCTTTTGTGACCAAAACAGCATTCCAGTAGCAAACACCAAGTACCCTCACCGGAACCACATCCTCGCCTCACTAAACGGTAGCCAGAGGCATGTTGTTTGCCAGCTAGAAGTGGTTTCTGTGATGCAGCTTATGAAACAATCAGCTGTTCCCTCCTGGTGACAGTCAGGACAGGAGAAGCCACCAACACCTGTCTTGGCAGAGATCCGAATTAAATTCTTTCCCCTGCAACCAGAGGAAGGAGGAAGAGTGAACTGAAAGGCCTACTTTGGAGGCAATCAGATTCCCAGTGCAAGGTATTTAACCTGGAGCACTGAGCCTCAGTTGGGAGTGATTGAAATCTAGTGTCATCGGTGAGGTTCTGGGGGCCTGTTCCAAACCACCTGAAGGATGCAATCCTAAATCCCACTGAAAAACAGTAACATCAGGACTACAGTAGTTTAAGTTGTTCAGTTCAGATGTTGAACTGGGAAAAAACAAACAAACAAACAAACAAAAACAACCCAGCCAACAAAAATAAAGGTCATCCTGAAAGAGTTCTCCCTCTTTGTCCCAGAAATGAAAAATTCGAAGCATTTTTATACCAGCACTGAAAAACTTTTTGGCTTTTCTGAAGAAGTGCTTCACATTTCATGGCAGCACTGCTATGGAAGCAAATAGGCAACCATGTACCTTTTGCAGAAACAGCACAGAGGGGCAGAGCTTCCCTTTACTAAGAAGTTACAATGCTTACTCCAGCCATGGGAGACCCAGACTTAGTCAACATTTCTGCCTAATTAGTTTAGACTCTTCCTGCCATAAATGATAACAGAGTACCATCACTCTTGTGACAGAAGAATGACAAAGCATCATGTCCAGTAAGCTTCAAACTTTCCCACTGTGAGCTCACTTCTGGATTGTGACGCCACTTTCTGGCCCACAGCCCAAGTAGGATCATGACCCAGGTTTGGAAACCATGGCACAAGACTATTCCAGGAGACTGTGCATTTAGTTTTCTTGGAACCATTTAGATTTGCATAATATGCTTAAATATCCTTTGAAATGGGCAGAGAGAGACTGGTTCTCCCACAGGTTAAGTTTTCCTAAGGATTACCCAAATCAAGTCAAAGCAAAGGACAGACTGAAGACGTTCTACCTCTTCAAGGAGTTATCACATGAACTATAGTGTGCTAGAAAGGTTTTTTAAGAATTGTATCACAAGCTCTCTTTTCCTCTGTGACTCTACCCCTAAAATAAAAGAGGAAGAGAAATACAAAGAATAGGAGTGAGTGATATTTTTTCCAGAGAGTACTTACCCTACACAGAGATGAGTGACTGGTAGTTCTTTACTTCAGCACATCTTCAAACAATTTATACAAAGTGTCATAGGGACACAGGCATCAAGCTATGGACATGTAGGACTGTGGGACCAAGGATCTAGCTGGACATCACTGTCTTTCTTTGCATCAAAGATTTGCTGACAAATGATGTTTCTACAAATTGAATAATAGATGCAACACATGTAAATCACACCGTCTCCAGGTCAAAGCATTAAAGGATATTTGCACCACAGTCTGCAGAAATTAGTTGTCAAGTTTATCCATAAGGAGTAGCTGAATTAGTGAACTGTCTTCTGTGATTCCCTGTAAGTCATTAACCTGAGCTGCATGAAGGAAATTAACCTTTCAGGCATTTTTCTCAATAGTTTAGAGCTCTCATAAATTGTTTCACATACGGTCCTTATGCTGAAAAGACTTTCTTACCAGACATTATTTTTTTCTTTCCTAAAAAACAATTTTCTTCTCCTTTTCTCAGCATTTTTTAGGCAGGCTTGTAATACTACTGGCAAGTTTCCAAGTGTTTAATTTGGAACATGATACCTTTCATTAAAAAAAAAGAGAAAAAGAAAAAAACTCTAGATGAAAGATCAGAAGAGTTTACGCTGGAGCTGCAGTGAGCTGCTCAAGGGAGAGTTGAACTCCGGTGAACAAGCCCCTGAGGGCTGGCTGGGAAAAGTAATTTAATTCATTCTTCTTTGCCTTTTAGTTTTGGGATAAAATTGCAAGGCTGAAGTGGAGAAACCATTGAACAGCTGTTTGCTGGAGGACATCAGCAATTCAAGACACCCTAGGACCTATGGATAATGATGCTGTTTCTGTTCCCTGTGGGCCACCATATGGGAAGGGGGCTTGAAAGCTAAGAGACCAGCCAAAAAAGAGTAGAGACACCTCAAACCACATAGGACTCTTTCCCTTGGGAGTCTGTTGGCTGTTGATAGTAACCCTCATCCTCTGAAGAGTTGTCATCGTAGCATAATCACCAGCTAAGCAAATGGACTTCGCTGTATGAGGCAAAATGGATACTTTTTGTAAGAAGTTTTTATAATTTGATCTGTTTTCTATGACAGTGCAATGATTTTTTTTTTTTTTTTTAATTGTCTCTCAGTTTCTTGTCTCCTCATAAGGAAAAGCTTTAGGTCTACATTTCTTTCTACAGCTTTCCCTCTTTCTCACCAACCTTAGGACCTTTGTTTCACTGGAAAACCTGGTTACAGAAATTCTTACTCCTCCTGGGTGTATGAAACGAATTGTTCATGTGCAGTCAGAGTTTGTTACACAGAAATACAATGTCTCTCTCTTAACAAGTAACGTATTGGGGGTGAATAACAGGACAACGACCTGGGGGTTCTTGCTCTTCCCGTCATAGTTGGTGAGGACAAAGCAATGGTGTCAAACCAACCTGCAGCTTCCCTGATGGTCTTTCTTGGGAGCCCTGGGTGAACTCCTGCTTGTGATATTCCCCCTTGTATGTGCTGTCAACACTCCACTTTCATAATTTGCGTTTGATTTACTTATATTTTTGGCAAGCCAAAGAAGGCTGATCCCAAAACTGGGTCCTGAATGAAGGAGAGAGCAGAGGAAAGCTGATGAACAGGACAGATTACAGTAAGAAGTTCTTGGTAACCTCAAACATACTAACATAAATTAGATAATGCCAAAATGGTTTTCTTCTGCACACCTCCTTCTATTCAGGGAGCTCAAAACATTTGGCAATGTTATTTGCACCTTAAAACAGTTTGCTGATCCTGCAAGCATTATAAAAACCCCTTTACTTATTTAAAGACCTGTACAGAAAAAAAATAACTTGTACACCAAATCTACAGTCTAGTTAAAGGAAGCCAGAGCCTTACCTTCCTGCCATCACTGATGCAAGTACTATAAGCTCTGGATTTTTCAGTACTTAAAGCTCAGTACTAGGTGTAATGGTGTTAAATAAAAAAATAACAATAAAATATAATAGGCTGAGGTTCCTGTTCCTGAAAGGAGATGGACTTATGGTCAGTGGAGATCTCGTTAGTGCACTGTGAAGGCAATTAATTGCATTGTAAACTGGATGTCTAAAATACACCTGAATTACTTCCTAAATGTACCACTTTCTTGTTATCAATACTAAAAGGAAGTCTGAGGAAATTTGTTCAATTCAAAAAATCTGCAGTGTAGACACCCGGGGTTAGGTGAGATAAAATACATCCCCAGTGGCTTCTCTGAGCTTTTAGACAGGCCATCACTCCAGTGAATACACTAATGTCTTGACCATGTTTTGTGGAATTGAGGAATTGAACTGAGTCACTCCTGGGACTTACTTTTTATTTTTGGCCTGAGAATAGCGATTTATTCTCCTTAAAGGGCCTTGTTCATTAACTTCTTAGGAGATTTCCTATATGCCTGGACCATTCCTGGTAATATGGTCATGTGAAATTCCTGGCAATCACTACCATTACGGCACATTTTGCTCTGTCCCAGGAAACCAAAACATCCTGTTTAGCTGTTGAGCTGTTACTGCGACACCTCTGAAGGAACTTTAGACCAGGGTGAAGTGATTTCAATACTGCCTAAGAAATGTATCCTGCTCCCTCTGTTTATGCTGATCTATTCTATAGGTGACCAAAATTCGGTTCCTGTAAATAACTTGTCCCCACAAATTTTGGGGTTTCAGCAGGTCCCAGAAGTCCTCCAGAGTGCATCAACCTCTCTTGACTCAGCAGAAGTTTCTGGTCACTCATCCCCTGGATATGTGTATTATGAGACAGTTTCTGCTCTTATAGTCGCACAGTGTTAATTTGCGGGTTTTTAAGAGATCATATTTTTTTCAGTATGTGAAGGCAAAAAGGCATCTCGCTTCATTTTAGACACATACAATATAGATCTCACCAGCTGATCTAGAGATCATAAGCTATCATGACAGTTAAAGAGAGAAATAGTCATCTTCGGGTCTATTTAATTGGGGATATCTACTTTAGGGGAAGGTAATGTGAACTTCAGTTTCATTTCATTAGGAGCATGATTCAAATGTCTACACATGGCCCTTTGCCCTGCCCTTGAGCATCCTTCCTTCTAGTTGTCATTCCAGGATCCTGAAGGTCTCCTCTGTCCTGTACACCAACTCCTTTTGCATGTCTTGGACACTTTAGAGCATCTCAAATAGGCAAACAGATTCCTCTGTGTGAGCAGCTGCTTTTTAAACCATGTTTCTACTCAGATACAGATGTTTTCAATTATTCAAATGAATATAAGCCTGACTGAATGGGGAAGAGTGTTCTGAGAAGTTTCTTATTTTTTATAGTAACGAAATTGGAAGAAACAGGTTCAACTCTGTTGTTGGCATCAACACAGAGTTCCTGTCCAATGGTGTTTTGGACTATCATGATGCTCATATGAAAACTGACCAGAGGCACTTATGCCTGTATTCACCATTCCTAAGCAGCCATAGGTTGTCTTACTGAGAAAGGACTGGCCTTCAATCTGGTGTTAAATCCACTAATATGTTGGTGGGATAGAAATAGTAAAAATAAATTTAAGCATCCATCTGTATTGTTTGACTGAAATGATATGGGAAATCTATGTGCCTACATCTGTACCTGTATCTATAACCATATGTGTATCTGTATCTTTATGCTGTGGGTCAAGGGCTGAGGGACATGAATGGGGCGGTCTGGGGTGACAATTTGAAATGAAAACCCACCTTCGCAGAGATCCAGGATGTTGTGGTTTGAACTCAGCCAGTAGCCAATTACCACATGGCCAGTCATTTACTGCCCCCTCCCCACCACCCCC
>NW_020799095.1:1612641-1643956 GCF_003259725.1 Athene cunicularia
CCCCAGTGAAATAGGAGAGGGACAAAAAAAAGAAATCAATGGGTTGAATTAAAAAAAAAAAATTGTAATAGTAACAAAACAACAGTCACAATAGTAGAGTCCAAATGGGAAAAATGCAGCAGAGTCTTACCAACTGGTGACTGGTACGCAGTCCACAGCCCATCACTGTTCCTGACTGCACTAGAAATCCCACCACACAAACTGGGAAACCAAAATGGAAATTGGCTGTGAGAGAGTACACGCCCACCATGACATCACATGATATGGAATACTCCAATGATGGATCCAGGCCCAGCCCTCTAGCTGTGCTCCCTCTCAGCCCAAGGAAATTCAACTCTGTCCTGGCCAAAACCAGGACAGTCTCCACCCCTTATTCCATACCATGTACGTTATGCTCAGGTTCCAAATACATTCTAATGAACCACCAACCCTTTCCTGGGTCTCACAGATGTCATTCACTTAGTCTATGAGCCATCCTTCCAAAATATCTACTGAGTTCGTTTAGTCCATAACTTTGGGTTCCATCTGCCATGACAGTCTTCAGTGCTGGAGGACTGAGGTAGAGCTGGCTCAGTCAGTGGAAGAGGAGGCTTTGGATGTGGCAGGAGGATGTTGCGGGGCATCAATTGCAATAACAGGGTTATTTGACAGTTCGATTAATTGGCTGTTTTCACCTAAAATCAAATCTCCCTGAGGCAGACATCGGACTTCTCTGTCCTTCTGCATTACCCACCAAGTGAACCCAGGTCCTTGGGCAAAAGTAATCCCACTCATGCGTTTACCATTACCCAATGCAGGAATAACCCAGACGGTCTTCCCCAGCATATTTTTAATGTGCACTATGGCAGCTTTATCCTCATCTACAGTATTTAGGAGGTTTGACTGAGCCGGGCCAGCTTCCTTGGTAGATCTTCTGGGATTGACTAACCAGGTGGCTTTTGCTAAATGCACGTCCCAGTGTTTGAAAGTTCCACCACCCATTGCTCTCAGTGTAGTTTTTAGCAACTCATTTTATCACTCAATTTTCCCAGAGGCTGGTGCATGTAGAGGATGTGATATATCCACTCAATACCACGTTCTTTGGCCCAGGTGTCTATGAGGTTGTTTCAGAAATGTGTCACATTATCTGACTCAATTCTTTCTGGCGTGCCATGCCGCCATAAGACTTTCTTCTCAAGGCCTAAAATGGTGTTCTGGGCAGTGGCATGGGGCACAGCATGAGTTTCCAACCATCTGAAGGCTGTTTCCACCCTTGTAAGCAAATAATGTTTGCCATGCCGAGTTTGTGGGAGTGTGATATAACCAGTCTGCCAGGCCTCCACATATTTATATTTTAACCATCGTCCTCCATATCAAATGGGCTTTAACTGTTTGTTTTGCTTCATTGTAGCATATGTCTCACATTCATGGATTACCCACCCCTCGGTCACAAGCACATCTATATGTTCCATTTCTTCCCTGATGGCCTGAGGAGTCATGGGCCCAGTGAGCCATAAATTGTTCACCCTTATGTTGCCAGTCCAGATCTACTTGACCCACCTTAATCTTAGCAGCCTGATCCACCTGTTGGTTGTTCTGACATTCTTCAGTGGCTCAGCTCTTGGGGACATGAGCATCTACACGGCGTACTTTCACAACCAGATTCTCTACCTGAGCAGCAATATCTTGCCATAATTCAGCAGCCCAGACAGGTTTGCCTCTGTGCTGCCAATTGCTCCATTCCCACTGCTGTAACCACCGCCACAGCGCATTTGCCACCATCCACGAGTCAGTACAGACGTAGAGGACTGGCCACCTTTCTCGCTCAGTGATATCCAAGGCCAACTGAATGGCTTTCACCTCTGTGAACTGACTCAATTCACCTTCTCCTTCAGCAGCTTCAGTGGCCCATCGTGTGGGGCTCCCCACAGCTGCTTTCCACCTTTGATGTTTCCCCCCA
Organism: Athene cunicularia; assembly: GCF_003259725.1. NCBI lineage: Eukaryota > Metazoa > Chordata > Aves > Strigiformes > Strigidae > Athene > Athene cunicularia. Next base: position 1,614,581 of record NW_020799095.1, read on the forward strand.
GTGTGACAGGACCCGTAGGTAAGCAGGGCGTATCGCTTCTCTTTATCCAGGAGTTTATTACTTGGTGGGGCCTCTTCAGCAAAGCATTACCTCTTTTTCTGGTGCCATTCCTTCTGGCCAATTTGTAATCACTTCCAGTATTCCTGGATGGCTGGGGCTGCCTACTTAATCCTGTTGTGTGATTAATACAACCCATTTACTCCACGTGGCATCGGCCGCACAGTGTGTGGAGGCGACACTCCCTCTGAACATCCAGCCCAGCACCGGCAGTCGTGGAGCCAGGAGGAGCTGTGCTTCAGTCCTGATCACCTCTGAAGCAGCTCAGACCCCTTCATATGCTGCCAATATCTCCTTTTCAGTTGGAGTCCTCAGATCCTCTGTATCCCCAAGTCCAAAACCCCAGGGGTTGACCCTGAGTCTCCCCAGGTGCTCTCTGCCAGAGACTGCAGGTAGGGCCATTCTTCCCGGCTGCAGTGTAGAGCACATTTTTAACACCTTGCCCTGTCCGATCTGGCCTGAGGGCTATTGCATGAACTCTCTCCTGTTTAATTTGTTCAAAAGTTTGTCATTGCTTTGGGCCCCATATAAAATAATTCTTTTTCTGGGTCACTTGATAGAGAGGGCTGACAATCTGACTGGAACTTGGAATGTACAGTCTCCAGAAACCTGCAACACCTAAGAAAGCTTGCATTTCCTTTGTGTTAGTTGGTGGGGACATAGCTATTATTTTATTAATCATCTCCATTGGAATCTGAAGACGTCCATCTTGTCATTTTACTCCCAAAAACTGAATCTCTTGTCCAGGTCCCTTGATCTTACCACACTTTATAACAAAACTGGCTCCCAGAATTATTTGGATTATTTTCTCCCCTTTCTCACAAACTTCTTCTGCTGTATTACCTCATATAATTATGTCATCGATGTACTGTAAGTGTTCTGGAGTTCCACCCTGTTCCAGTGCAGTCTGGATCAGTCCATGGCAAATGGTGGGGCTGTGCTTCCACCCCTGGGGCAGTCAATTCCAGGTGTATTGGACACCCCTCTAGGTAACAGCAAACTGTGGCCTGCACTCTGATGCCAGAGGGATGGAGATAAATATGTTGGCAGTATCAGTCATGGTGTACCACTTGGCTGCCTTTGGCTCTAGCTCATATTGAAGCTCTAGCATGTCTGGCACAGCAGCACTCAGTGGTGGCGTGACCTCATTCAGGCCACGATAGTCCACTGTCAATCTCCACTCCCCATTAGACTTTCACACTGGCCATATAGGGCTGTTAAAGGGGGAGTGAGTCTTGCTGATGACTCCTTGGCTCTCTAGCTGATGAATCTGTTTATGGACAGGGATTACAGAGTCTCGACCGGTGCGATTTTGCCATCGGAGCACTGTTGTAGTGGCAATTGGCACCCGTTGTTCTTTGACCCTCAGCGATCCCACAACGGAAGGATCCTCTGACAAACCAGACAACACAGACAGCTGTTTAATTTCTTCTGTTTCCAAGGCAGCTGTACCAAAAGCCCACTGATACACTTTTGGGTCCTTAAAACACCCTCTCTTGAGATAGTCTATACCAAGAATACATGGACCTTCTGGGCCAGTCACAACGGGGTATTTTTCCCACTCTTTTCCAGTTAGGCTAACCTTGGCCTCCAATACTGTCAACTGCTGAGACCCCCCTGTCACTCCTGAAACACAAATGTATTCTGCTCCTTTAAAATTTGACGGCATTAAGGTGCATTGAGCACCAGTGTCCACTAGAACCTTATACTGCTGGGGGTCAGATGTGTCAGGCCATCGAATCCACATGGACCAATAAACTCAATTGTCCCTCTCCTCTGCCTCACTGGAGGAGGCTGGGCATCTCGAATGTTGGTCATAATAACTGCCAACGACAAATGGGTTAGTGTGGTGTGCACAGTTTTCAGTCTCATGTTGATCACTCACTTCTTGTGAGTTCTTCTCATAGGATTGTGAGCAAAGTGAACCTTTCTGCTCTGTTTGGTCACTTGATTATGTGAAACCAGAGCAGCATTTCTCCTAAAAGAACCCTGTTTTGTAGTTGTTCTTCCTTCCAACTCACGTACCTGCTCTTCTATAGGTAGGTAGTTTTCCATCCTATTTCTTCAAGTCTTTTCCATAGTCACACAGGCGATGCCACAGCTTCCCCCGTGGTCTGTACCAGTTCTCTCAAGTAGAGAAATGACCGCTCCTAATAGCTGAGATTCTAGTCCGTGCAGATGAGGATTAGGACATGTCCCCTTTAATTTGCTGCAATTCTTGAGATAACTTCTCCACAACTGTGATGAGGGGGGAAGAGAGACTTTCCTCGTATTGTTGTAGTCGGTGAGCCAATTCATCAACTCTTGGTCCCTCCTTGTCTCTCCAGCCCATTACTGCTGATGCACTGACATATGATGAGGGCGTGCTTTGTACAAACTTCCTCCACATGGGCCGAGTGCATTGGACTTCATCTGGATCTGTGGGTAGCTGCACATCATCTGGGTAATAGTAAAATGTCTCCCACATGGCAAGTTCCCTCAAGTATTGAATACTTCTCTCCATAGTGGTCCACTTACTTGGACGACATACAAAATCTTCCTTGAAGGGAGACCTCTCCCTCTCACTTGACAGGAGTCACCTCCAGAGACTCAGATTTTGTCTTCTTTACATTACTTTGTCCATGCTCCCTTCCCTAGACAGGGATCCCAGCTGCCTTGTCTCCCTACCTCTAATTCCATGCTACTGGCCCCTCTATCCCAGCATCTGAGCAGCCAGGTAACAAGTTGCTCAGGATAGCAGATGAAATCTTTTTACATGTCTCGGAACTAACTCAGGGATAAGGATCGGTGACTATCACTGGCTCTGCTTCCTCCTGAAAAATCCTTGTCTTCAGTAGAGGACTTGTGCACATCTTGTGGATATTACGAATGGAAGTTTTTCTCTGAGGATTCTCTTTGCTCCTTTATCCCAATAACCTGTCTATTCTAGTTCATCTCTCTCTGATTTCCCATCTCTCATCCTTTTTTTAGGACAGTTTGAGGACATGGATTAAGTGAGATCTTGTTTGCAGGTATTGACAGAAAAGGATGATTAAGCACCGTGGTGAATTTTTTTTTATTTTTTTTATTTTTTTTTTTTTAAGTAGAGGAGGATCTATGAGGCTTCATCAGCAAAGAGGATACATTATGCTATGGTTTGGATGGAGACATGTAATCACATATGCCATGACTGTCAACATGGAATTCCTAAACCAAGAAAATTGCAGTGCTCAGGATAGGGCACACAACCCCAGAGTGTACAAGTCAAATCCTGTGAAAAACTATTAGCAGTACTTGTCAGAATTGTCCTTTTATCCACAATTTAAAGGTGTTCATGTCCTTAATTTCCACTGATTCCAGTACTTGTGTGAATCAACACAGTAAGGGAATACAAACGTAAATACATCTGGCATATTCAATTTTACTTGTGTTCAAACAATAATGTCTACATATTTATAGAATCTGTTTACATTAAAGAGTAACAAACCTCTTAATTTACTCACAATGAGAAATCAATTTGTCCATGCCTCAGAAGAAAGAAACACTGAGGTTTTCCTACACGTGAGGTTCCTCTGCCAGAGTATGAGGCTTCTCAGTGCTAGAAGAGACAAGAAGAACCTTACAGATGCTACCACCAATCCTTAGTAGAAGGTAAAAAAACCTGTGCGGACTTCTATGGAGTGGGAATGTAAGCAAAGTTAACCAGCAGCGGCTCCATGCAGCCTCCAGCTTGGAAGATGTCTAGCAGCAGCAAACAGAAGGCGGTGGGAAGTAGGTGAGATGAGAAGATAATTTCCCCAACATTCTGTCTTTTTTTTTTGTCTAAGTTAGAGAGAGATCATGTGTTGAGAGGCTACTTATATTGTTATAAACTGGAACCATCTCCACTGAAGCACAGGATTTTTGTGTACTTTTTTTAGATTGCAGTGCTATCTATACTGAAACAAAAGACGTGCAAAGTGCTGTTATCTAAACACACCTATTCTAGAGTAAATGAGGTGTGATCTCACATGTCATCCTCAGCTTCAAAGTAGTTTGCACAACTTTGTCATGAGAGTAAACATGGCCGGCATGATTCAATTTATCACTGATTTGTGAGCAGCTTGGGGTTGTAGGAAGTTAACAGAGAAATACACTACAAAGGAGCCAAACTCACGTTTATTTTGCTCAGTAACTTCATTGAGTGTCCTTTGCCTAAGATACGTCAAATTCGCACAGACTTAATGAGACAATCAGACCCGTGAGATTCACTTCAGACATGTTATAACATTTTCCAAAAGGGGGAGGGAAAAAGTATAATTCCTTCAATAAAACTAATGCAGATTTAGTAAGCAAAATGCTGACAATTACTTAACCACAGAATCTGGAGAAGTTAGCAAAAAAAAAGACACTGGCAATTATTTAATCATAACGTCTGGAGGAGTCACCTATTAGGATATCAACAATTACCTAACCACATAATCTGGAGAATCCAATAAATCTGAGCTCTTTTGTGTATAGAAATGCGGTTTCTAGACATCTGGTGGAAAGAAGGAGAGCAACAGTTATTTAATCACAGTGTCAGGAATATCAACACAACTGGCAAATTTGCATCAAGATTTGGAGAGTAAGCAAGAAATACCATCCTCCAGATCTCCCTGGAGCATGTATACCCTTTAACATAGAGCCAACGCTGAAGAAGAGGACTCCATTCCCCATGAAATTATGGACAAAATTTTTGTCCTGTTGTAAAAAGAGGGATTTTTTGATTGAGGCACATGTAAAAGATTCAAATAAACATGCGTTTTAGGATTTTTCATGTACCATAAGGTCACAGGTAAGTCTCTGAAAATTGCTTTTTCTGTTTTCATACCTGTACATTAGGTATAAAAAAACAAGAGAAGGGTACTGTGGTTGCTTTAATGATTTAGTTGCTAACATGGGACTTCAAAGACTCAAGATCAATACCCAGCTCTATGAGGTTGTTTCTGGGTCATCGTGGCCAAATCACACAAACTGTCTATGCCTTTATTCTGCTGAAAAATGATGACAGTGTTGTCCTGCCTTGCATATCAAGCTAAAATACAACATGAAAGATGTGAAGTGCAATGCAATGGAAATCTGAGAGATATCCAAGACAGTTTGATTGGAAGATGGCAGTTGACCAAGCTAGAACAGATCCCAAAACAGAATTAAAATTGCATCAGCAATACTTTGGGCTGAATAATACAAAAAACTGCCAAAAAATGTAAAAGATTTCCACTACGAACTTATCATTATTTCAGTGAAAGGAGGTCTTCAGTTTATATGGCTTCTGTATCAAAGCCAGGCTTAAATCCCCAGCAAAAGGGTGCAAATATGAGCAGATGAGCACCCTGAGCCAGATGTGCTGACTTGCACTTATTAAATATGAAGAGTTTTATATATCGTGTGGTTAAAAAAATGACAGAGGACTCAGAGTGTGGATTAAATATCCCAGTTCCCTTAGAGAGTTGCTGGGAAGTGAAGGCTAATGGTTTAAAGCAAGAGAGGTTTAACTCATAAATGCTTAACTTATAAACTAAATCGATTTAACTCATAAACCAAAACACATTTCAGATTGCACCTCTATTTAGAGGTTGCACAAATCCCCTTATTGGAAAAAATTTCTTTGTGAAAAGATCCATAAAGTCTTTACATTTCTGGTATGTATGTACCACAGTCTATATCCTGGCAGCACCCATTAGTTCAGTGACCTTCTTATCCAAAAGTTCTTGTGAAATTTGAAGTAGTGGCATCCCAGCTACAGATCCCGATCCACTGCATGTCTTTATAACAGACTGATTGCTGCAAAACTGGCAGTCAGGGAAAGGCGGCTGATGTGCTTCCTTGCACACCTTACACTGTGCTCAGAGCAATGGGCAACACGAGCTTGGATGGATTCCTCTCTCCTCTTCCTGTGGAGATATGAAACCCACATCTTTTGCACACAAAAATAAGATGGCCCTTCTACTCCTTGAAGTTAATAGATAAGCGTAAAATGAACAAAGTAAACTTCAATATTTTCAACAAGAAAAGCTGACCATCTTCCCAATCTCAGTGACCCTCAGTTACAGAAAGCCTCCTGCGAAGTAGTGCTCCAAGACCATACTTTCCACTTTCTTGAAGAGTGTTTCAGGTTTTGTTCTATTTGGTGTAGGGAAAGAAGACTCTAAAAGGCAGGAAGGCCCCCACATACATGCTATGACCTAGGAGACAGACACTTCACTGCTAAAACATTTACTTATTGTGTAAATAGATACTTAACTCCTTGAAGTAAGTAAGCAAGCATGTAAGTCTCTTTCCTCTGCATTGTCTACTTTCTGCAGTTTTATAAGTCTTCTGATCATCTTACTCCAAGACTGCTTGGAGTCCTACTGACCTTCCCTGGCCAGCACTAGTACAAGAGTAATAATAGTGTCATGCTAATAGGAAATAGCAGTATTGGAACTAGCCATAGTGGAAACTCAGCGGGACTTTCACTGAAGCAAAGAGGAGTCATACGAGGAGAGACACTGTCTCCTTTGCATGCCAAGAGATCCTTCCTCTCTGGCTTCATCACCACCCCTTTGGCAATTCACCAGCAAAGGAGCAGGATGAGCTCTGCAGACAGCGCGGCTAACTCAAAAGAGCCCAGAATTTCCTTCATTACTGTTTGACTCAGTCCTGTGCACCCTTCTCTTTCCCTCCTCCTTTCTTTTAATGAGATTGCTGTCTTCTCTGGCCCACAAAGATGTTGTCCTATAATGATGAGTGCTGTGCTCTGTTTCCTCTCTTCTCTCTCTGCCACTTAGCACAGTGTTTCTCTGTCAGACACTATTGCTCCCAGATTAAAACAATATATGACAAAAAGATACCCGCTGACTATTGACACTGGCAATTATATAAGAATTAAATGGGCTGTGTGTTTTGGATGAGCTTCAAAGGCTTGTGGGATTCCCACACAAGCTCAGAAAGCTGTGGGGTCCTTTTTATTTCTCAGACATATGGCCACTTCCAAGCCTGCTATTTCCTAGTAACACGAAACTATTATTACCCATTTATTAAACACTTCCTATCCAGCCAGGAAACAGAGCATCCAAGATAACAGCATCAGAAACCCCAAGAAAGGGGGCTGGCAGACGGGTCTGTTTCCTAAGGAGCCTAGTCCAGCAATATTTATCTGACTTTCCGTTCCCCTGACAGTGGGTGTGGTTGAAAGGGTGATGTAATTTCTACCAGCGCCAGCTGTTGAGCTAAGCATCTGTCATAACAAGTGTGTGAACTTCTTGCACCGGCCCAAGGTATTGCACATGCCATGGGAAAAGTTCCTACTCATTAACAGGCAAGTCTTAAACATGCTGCAACTCTCAGTCTCCCTCATGGCTCGCTCAGTGAATTATTTTGCAGTGCTAACTCTGAATGCACTTAGACTGTTGCCTTGGTGTTGGTGGAGAAAAATAAAAGCTTCTAAGAATTGTCTTTCCAATAAATTTTTGAGATGCGATGAAGGGCTATATATGCAGCTTTAGACGGTGTCCCTCAATTCAGCTGTTTAATATCTCAAGAACATTTTAACAAACAGCATAAAAGATGAGAAAATTGTTATTCCCTTTTTTAAGAAAGGCTAACCTGAAGCCTGGGTTTTCTGATGTGTTCAGATTCTTAGGTCAAATGAAACTGGTGCGTGAGGCCAGTTAAGGTTGAAGATCTCAAATAGATGATTTTTGAAGGCCACGGATCTTTGTGTTTCTATGCTTTTCTATGGAAATTAACAGTTCTTAACCATTTTAATGTCTTTCTAATTAAGTGAAGTCATTTAGATGTCTGCTTTCAGAAAACCTGATCCTTATAAAGTTATCTAAGGACACGGTGAAACCATGTAACAAAAGCATGAAGATCATCCACCATTTTTTTCGATGGAAGTAGTAAAAAAAAAAAAAAGAGAGAGAGAGAGAAAAAAAAAAAAAATATATATATATATATATATTTTTTTTTTTTAATTCTGAAAGGGGTTTTAGGTTCAGAGAGAGCTGGGCAGACCTACACAGAAGGGGTGTCGATGTAAGTTTGGAGGAGGACCTGCCATGGTTTTGATTCAGGCCCCTCATTATGGTTTCAGTGGTCTATGCTGAGTGTTTCTGCCCAAAGGCTGCTTGTGGCCAGACTCCTCAGAGCACATTGTCCCAGCCCCTTCTGAACCACACACTGAGAGCTGGATCACCCCCTGTGTTCCCCCCAGGGAAGCAGGCAGCTCCAAGCCAAAAAAGCATGGCTTTGCCCTCAGTCACTCTAAGTACATCCCTTCCCAGAGGTCAAGGGCCTCCCTCAAACAGCAGTCTGAGACCATAAGGTAAACACAGCAGGGCCTTCTGTTATTCTGGTCTCGTCTCCTCTCACATGTAGTACAGGGATTAACTTGGATGTTGTCCACAGAGCTCCAAAGAATCATGTTTATCCAACCTCTCTCAGGTCACAGTGCCTTGGTGGTACAATGAAAATTAGAGTACAGCCTGCTGCTGATGTGTGGAGCAAGAAAGAAGATAGAAATGTCATCACAGCAGTGTCTGTACAGAGGGTTAAAACACTGGGCAAAATGTTCTGTTTAATATCTCAGCTTCTGTGCAGACATGCAGCCTGTTCCTGAGGTTAACCAGCCGATGCATGACATAACCCTGTTATTACTGCTTCTATTATAGGAAGACCTTGGGTCTAGGTGAAATCAGGCTTTACTCATGGCACAAAGAGGATACATGTATAGCAGGAGATGGTCTTCTCTACACTCTCACCTCATTCCCAGCTTCCCAAGAAAACTGGCAGAGAGACAAGGAGGAGCTGAACCAAGGTCAGTTGAGGAGAAGTGACTGGCACTTCCAGACCTTGTACCCATGACAATACCTATCACAACAGGGCATAAAATCTAATTGAAAGAGCTTTTGGAAATCAGACCATTGTCAACCCTGCTTGGACCTACTGTTCTCTGGGACCTCTACCGTCACTGCCACTACTCCTCATAACTCACACTCTGAGCAGATTTTAACTAAAAGGCAGGAACTGATGTGGGTGGGAGGAGCCCTTTTGCCATTTATTCAAGTTGTCTCTCATTTTGGTAACACTTGTCTTTGGTCTATGTGACCCACAGCAAAGCTTCATTCTTCCTCAGCGGGTTTGAACCTTAAAGGGAATGAGATTTTTAGCTACACGATGGCTGAAATCCAACAGATGTTGCTTTGAAATTGTACCCAGTTGTATATACCATACTGCTCTCACAAATATATACCTCCATATGCAGAACAAATAATCCAAAATAATACAATATTGCTATAAAAATTATTATAATTTTAAAAAAGTTTCTCTAGGAATAAAAACTAAAAAGTTTTGATGTATTCTATAGGACATCTATGCAGCTGGGAAAAAAAAAAAAAAAATTTGAAATGTTCTTTGGCTTAACCCCACAATAACTTGAGGGGAAATCATGAATAGTAGAGATCACACCAGGTCAAAGAAGAATTGGCTTTTACATGGCAACATCTAAGCAGTAAATATGACTGCAATTAGTACTTCCAGTTAAATACTGCCTAGTGAACCTCATTGTCCCAGCAATCACCAGTAATTCATTAACAAGAAGTTGCTGCCCTCCTCCACTGCTCCTGTGCCTGTTGACACAACAAAAAATCCTGCATAGTGAAAACACTTTTAAATTCTGAAATTTAAAAAGTTGTTCAAAGCAGCATCAGCTACAGTAGGTTGCCCAGAACAGAGTCCAGCTCAGTTTTGAATATCTGCAACGATCAAGATTCCACAACCTCTCTGGGTAACTCGTGTTCAACAACAACACGGTGAAAAAAAAATTTTTTTTCTTATGTTCATATAGAATTTTGTGTATTTAAACATTTTAAATGGTTTCATTTTCTTGTGTACGTAGTAAGTCATGTGTGAGTTGTTTTCCTTGGCAGGTGGTTCCTGCATTTGAGGCTTGCTGGTGAGCCAGCAGTGAGATATCAGGATGGACATCGATTCGTACCTCAAGTAGGAATCTCTGTATGAAGGAGAAGACTGAGGAAGAAGGGGTTGAACCAAATCATGATGAGTTTTATGGAAATAGTTCAGAAATGTCTGGAGAAAATTCTCAGTCTTTAAGTGGTTTTGCACGTTTATATTTGGAGACAAATATATTGCTCACTCCAGGTAATGAAATCATAATGTTTCCTTAGTCATCTGATAAATGTCCTTAATGATACTCATAACCATATCCTACAGACAGAACTCCACCCACTCCTTCTTCGTATAAACACTACAATAATATAGCTCTTTTTTTTTTTTTTTTTTTTTTTAAGGAACAAAAGACTGGAAGAGACATCCTCTGGCCTTGAGACTATTGCAGACAGGGACACGTTACTAAGTCTTTCTAAAGACAATTAAGTGTGGCTTTAATACCCCAAAGGATTTTCCCCCCATAGATAGCAGAGGGAACCTCTCCCTGACTCTAAGGTCTTGGGGTTATACTAGCACCACAGCTCTCTCTTGGGTTGTGGTTGCCTCCTGTTGGATTTCTGCACTTCTATTATGGCCCCCCTGAGCCTGCAGTTATATAAACCCACACAGCCCAACTTCTTTGTTGTAGCCACTTAACTCACCAGGGCATGCACTGTCTTTTCTTATTTCCTCACCTCCCTAATCACAATCCACTGGGTCACACTGTGCTCCCAGATGAAAGGGAGGAGATAATGTCCTCTCTGGGTTTGATAGAATAGCTTCTGTGCCTGAAAAGCAAATTTTTTTTTCCAACTTCTAGCAATTAATCTAATAAAAGCTGTTACATCATGTCATGCTTAGCTTCATTGTTCAAAGTTCCTCCATATCAAATGAAAAGAAGCAGTCACATGTGAAATATAATTCATTCTTCCACATTGGAGACAGGTGAGATTATTCACCTTCAGGATAATCTCTGTCTCTCTTATGATCATAAAAAGAGTGGATGGAGATCTAGTTGATGAAGTCTAAAGAGACACATCTCTCTCTTCAGAGGATGTCCAGATGTGTCAGATGAATGCTCTCTGGACTCCTCTGACTAGATCACCATTGTTTTACCATGTGAGCTCTGTCATTCATGTCACATGGAGACCTCTATCTGAAGACACCTTTAATGATATCTGAGGTGCTGCAGGAGATCTGAAATATTCATATGTGGATCATACATGTGTCACAGGACCTGTGGGAGACCAGTACCAATCAGGAATGGAAGCTGAGCCAGAGGGAATACACTTAATTAAGCTACTATATGTATATATGTTAATCCAAATGCTGAATCCTACACCTATGATGTAATATTTGTTTGTTTACTTAAAAGAACCCTAAAAAATCTCACTGATAAAAGAAATGTACCGTAGATGGTTTTGCAGGCAATAGGTTGTTTTTAATTAAATGGATACATGCAATGCATAAAACAAGATAAGTTTAGGTGTTCATGTGCATGAAAGTGTCTAATGATCCATTCGGCTTCTCTATTTTCTGCTTTTTCTTCACTTAGTTACGTCTTGTGCTTTCTTAGTCTCTACCGTCCATGGCACCCATCTATCCCAAAGGGACCTATCAAATGCTTGATTGTATGAAACTAGAACTCAAGTGATTAGCTACTGAGGGAAGTAAAATCTTATTTTTTGCAAAAAGATGACTGGTGTTTCTCACTATGTTTTTCTTCTGGTTTTTTGTTTGTTTGTTTGTTTGTTTGTTTTTTATTAATCTGTTTTTATACAGAAGTAAAATGAAGCTCTTCTGTCAAAATAAGACTGAGTATGAAAATCCACAAACCCGGTTATCTGGAAATGGCCCAAGCCTGTTCCAGTCTATTACAATCTATCAGGAGACAAGTGCTGCGAAGTTTCTTCCAGATACATCATCAAAATAATGGCCATCAGAGGCCTTTCTTGAAGCAAAAGGGGAGGGAGTGGAAGTTACAGACCCAGGCAGGACATAAACAGCATAACTATGGCAGAAATAAACCACCATTTGTTGTTAGTTATCATCCTTCAGCTTGAAAGTGGCAAAAAACAAACAAAAGAAATTTGTTATGTACATTGAGGTTGGAGGAGTGTAGGAACCATGCAGCTCTTGAGAACATGCAAGGAAATGGGTTTTTGCCAAGTACACTACTGCCATAAATCTGTATTTCTGCCTGCTGTTTGCTTATTATATCAGAGATTTTGTTGACAGAGTCAGGAAATTCAGGGAAATGAGTGACAGATTTTTATTTTTTTTTTTAATAAATAAAACCATTCTTTTTTTTTCTCTTTCCTTAAAATTAATGAAGGGCGAAACCATCTCTAGACTGAAAGGGTGGGACTCAACAGGAACTCAACAGACTCCCATTACCCCAGACAAGATGCCAGGAAACTTATATCCAGTAACCTTAGGGTGGAACTTCCCAAAGTATCTGGAGAGAGAAATACTTCTCACCTAATTTTAGCCACTTAGAAGTGAAACATCTCGAATAGGTAGTCCCCAGTCACCTCCGGGAGACATTTCATTATGTATGTAATTAAAAGAAATGGGTTGCTCTTTGGAAGTGCTTGTGTCTCTCTGTTGGCAAAATAGGAGACTATACTCCTAGTTGAGGCTAGTTACATGAAAGTTAAGTGATGAAAGTTAGGGAAGAAGAATTTCACCTTAATCAAGTGATGGGCAACTCTTCTGTGGGTCCTTTTGAAAGGTACCTGAGAAAAGCAGAGCTGAGTTTTACTCTCCTCAGACAAATGGTGCATCACCATATGCAGAGACTCTTCACTAATCCAGAGGAATGCCTTATGTTATGAACAGTCCCCTTGAGCCCAGTGAGTTTAGCACTTCACAGAAGTAAGCTGTCTTCAGGTTGAAATACAAGTGTTTATTTACTTGGGGTAAGATAGGTCTCTATCAAAGTCCTTATACCTACCCCTTGATTTTCCAAAAGCGCAGAGCACTTTATAACTGCATCCACTGCGGACAGCTGAGCAGCAGCACATTCAATGCAGCTTAGTTCAACTTCAACTACAAATGAGTGAGTTGGCCACATGTTCACTGCTGCTAGTGGAGATCAAGGGTGCTGGTAGCTGTATCAGTTATCATGAGACCTCTACATTTGGACAACAGAGTCACACCCCTTGTCAATAAAGTTAATATATCTCAAGAAGCAATTTTTCTCATTAACACCTATACTGGTCAGATGAATCACTTTCCCAGCTCCACTGGCTGCATTAACGAGGGGTCGATGGAGCCACCCATACACAGATGTTTCATGGGATTTGAGATGCCCTAGGTTTGCTCAAAGGGCTAATGGATATGACACAGGGCCTGCAAGGCAACCATACCATTCTGGAGAAGCACCTAAAGGTCATTCTTATTTCAGCCTTACAAAGGGCTTCAAAAGGTATTAGATGCCTGTTTGTGAGCCCCTTGTTAGAGGAATAGATCTCCTTCAGTTACGATGGGACTGAGATGTCTATGCCTTATGAACTTGAATGTGCTGCAGACTGAAGATATCTCCACTACAGGATAAGATGCAGAAGCCCATCCATAGGTGTCTGATGACGTTCTAGATGCCCTTAGCTGTTCTGGATGTCGTCATGTGTAGATATGACACAGTCTGCAGAAGATTCATGTTTTGTAGCAGGACACTACAGTGACTAAATGACACTAAGAAATTATGACTAGGCAGATGAAATTCACCCGTAAAGTGTACTCATCTAGAGATGAATAATAACTTAAGTGCCTATACTTCAAGTCAAACCAACTTCCTTGTGTAATTTGAAGTAACTGTGTTTCAACAACCTGGAAAATTAAGATTTAAATTCTCAAGAAAAAAAATGAGAGATTTGGGGAACAGGGAGATGACTGCTGGTTCTTCCAACTATTGCACAAGGGAAAAAAAAAAAAAAAGCAGTGACTTTTCATTCAGTCTTGGGCTAAGGAATAATAAAATAAAGAATTAATGACAGATTGGGAAGGGTGTGGTGAAAATACCTCCTCTGTAACAGCATTGAAGACACAGAAGTTCTGGGGTGGTGCATGGAGAGTATTTGCCAAGTTTGTGAGACTCAGAAAAATTGTATATTGATATGCCATTTAAATTTGCTGGGGAAGAGAGGGGTATAATAAATACAAATCTTGTATTATTTCAGGGCATATGTGACCTAAAATGAAAAAAAAAAAAAAAGTGAAATAAAAAAGTTGATAAAAATATTTTCTCCATGCTGTGGAAAAATAAAACAGGTTCATTTCAGTTCAGTCCTAAGAATGGAGACAGGACTTTTTTTTTGCTGTCATAGTTTGATGATGTTTATTGAATATTCCAAAGCAGAAGGGAAAAAGTGAATGTAGAGAGACTTCATCTGCTTCAAGATATGTTCACTTCACAATGGAGCCATAAAGTTACAAACTGACCCTTGTGACATCAACCACCACCTTGTGCGTTCAAGGCAAAGCTGAGTATAACTCTAACTTATGTTCCTGGCATAACATTTGAACTTTACCCTCATGTAACTGAGACCAGAATGACAATTTTTTTATTCAAGAATCTAGTCTAGAAGTCTTGAGAAACTTAGAATTGAGTCAAATTAGTTGCAAGTCACAATGGATATAGAAAAACACTAAGTGAAGCTCTGGATGAGGAAGGGAGGTGCTTAACCAAAAAATCCATATGCACCGGCGTATGTTTCTACCAGAGCACTATACAAGCATCTCCCGTAAAAGACCTGCTGCTTTCTTGGTAAGCAGGAATGACCAGGAGTCCCTCTTGAAATGCTGATTTAGGACAATGCCAAGATCTCAAATAAGAAAACTTCTAAAAGCGGCTGAAGTAATGAGTCTGGTAAGATGAAGAATGAAGCACTGAGCAGAGAAGTTGATGAAGGAATCATCCTGGATCTGGAAGATGAAATCTATACGAGTGTTATTCCACCCCAGGGAGTTCTGCACATTTAGCTGCTGATTACGACTATGTGTATCATGGATCACGTTTCTCACTACATGGTCGTTAACTTTAGTGACTCCAGTGGAGCACTTCACCTGGGCGGAGTGGTAGGTTATCCAGGATCATGGCTGCTTTGCTTTCCAGATTAATGCAAGGGTGATGTAGCCCACCAGTGCACCTGGCTCACTGATCTATAAAACAATTCTGAAATCCCAGAGAGCAAAATGAGCCCTGGAACTGCCAATTACTTTCACTGAGCCTATAAGCGAGCAGGTATGGTGTTGGGAATTTTTAGAAACTCTCTCACAGCTGAAGCCTGATGCCTGCAGCTATTTGGATGGAAAGCCAAACAATTTGTCCTGCTTTTATATAGAAGTAGAAGTGACATTAGCCAACTTTGGCCAATTCACACACTCCTTTTTACATGCTTTCCTTGGCCTCTCATACACAATGTTAGCAGACAGTTTCCTGTACTGATTATTCAAGTCAAGTGGCTAAAAATGATCAGCACCAAATGACTAATGCAAATGTCAGTGAATCAGTAACTTTCTTATGGCACTGATATACTACAACACTCATACACTACCAAACAAACAATTTCTTTAAAAATACTTCAAAATCTCTTTCCCTCCTTCACTTTTCTTTTAATAATACAGTTTCAAGCCTGTGTTCCCAAATCACACCCTGATGAAATGCCAAGTTCTGGTTTCACCATGCATATGATTCTCATTTAAGAGACACATACTTAGATGAATCAACGTCAAAGGCTCATTTAAACAGAGCAATTCTGCAATGAGCTAATAACTCATGCACAACAAGGTATTTCATTCGCTAGCTCTAAACAAATTATGAATGTTAAACAAACATTTTCTTGCTTAAACTAGTCAAAGGGAGAGGAAGCACTGGCTGCTTTTAATAAAAGTGTTGTGCAAAATGAGAGACTTGCAGATGGCATGGTTTATTTTTTTGTTTTCTAAAGGGCGATTTTAATTTTGATTGAAGCTTGGTAATTCCTTTTCTTATTTGATTTCCCTAAAGCAATGTTCCAGCAAACATAGCTTTCCCAGTTTGGATATTTAGGCAGTGCTGAGCTGAAATTCTCATCTGGAAGAGTTTTTCAGTCATTCATACAAGATGTAATCCAGTGCCCATCAAACTCAGTAGGATTCTTTTTACCAATTCCAGCAGGCTTTGGATGAAGTGTTCGAGCAAAAGCCCAGTGAAATCACAGAAAGATCCTCTTGACACTATTAATGAAAGGTGTAATTAATGTACTATTAATGAAAGATAATAGGGAAGCACATATAAAGGACTGTAACTGTAATTACTGAAAAATTTAACATTAAAGTTGAAGATGTTGCTGTAGGAAACCTCTTGGGACAACATAACAATGACTAAAATTTTTTTCTCTCTCTTTTGAAAAAGAGAAAAAAAATACCAAAAAAAAATAAGTTCATCTTTGATCATATAATTTTTTAATGTTTTATACCATAAACAACAAACTGATGACTGATAATATTTTTAAAGTTCATTGAAATGCTGTTCCAAAGCTTTTTCAAACCCTGACATAAACTTTTTTCATCTCCCCAAAATAATTTAAAGAGGTATTCCCAAGTTCCTTTCTAAGTGAACAAAACCAGAATTTGTTACTATAGAATTTAAATTGGAGTTTTTGCTTAGTTATCACTAAGGTACAAACAGTGACTGGATATCAAATTTAACCCTGGCCTAGAGAAATGAGTCGTCTTATGCTGCAGGATGGATGCACCTGGCTCAGCAAAATTGGGTGCCTGGTCCTTGAGACGGTCAAGTCCTGTGTAGTGAGCCATGTACAAACC
Organism: Athene cunicularia; assembly: GCF_003259725.1. Taxonomy (NCBI): domain Eukaryota; kingdom Metazoa; phylum Chordata; class Aves; order Strigiformes; family Strigidae; genus Athene; species Athene cunicularia. The sequence goes on from NW_020799095.1 coordinate 1,631,378, forward strand.
AACTGCTCTGTTTTGTACTGTTGACTTTAAAAGTGGCATTTGTTCCCCCCCATAATTCCTTGGTGACTGTACACATTTTAACAGACCTTTGATCTCTTTGGCTTCATACAGTCCTATCTGTGACTTGAAGGAGGTGACAGTGGGCCTGTGTTGAGGACCACTCTGCTGTTGTTACGGTTCATTCCCCTGGACTACTGGAAAGCACCAGTAGATTGGTAGAAGATAAATTGATATCAGGAAGGACAATTGCATTAATCTCTTTTACAGTCTAAGTGAATATGTTGGCTCTTTAACTAGAGGAAAAGAAGCTCAGAGTTCTGCTGCAGGAAGAATAAATCCACTCCACTAGATCAAATATAAAAAGATTTCTCAGTTACAACACAAAGCTGTGTGCAAAGCAAACTCCAGTCTTTTAAGAGAAATAAAGTCAGATGTTTAAAGAAATAGACCACCGTTTTTTCAAAGATCAACGTTTTATTTTGCATTTTTTCAGGTTCTTTTTCAAGTGGCCAGCTCAACACAAGTAGTGTTTAGAAAACTACTTGCAGTTTCTCTGTGAGAAAAATGCAAGTGCAAGGAAATAAGAATTAAAAAAAAAAAAAAAAAAAAAAAAAAAAAAAAAAAAGAAAAAAAAAAAAAAAAAAAAAAAAAAAAAAAAAGTTATTCAGCTGAAATATAAGAGGTTTTTATTTGATCTAAAAAAAAAAAAATCCCTTCAAGAAAAAATGTTTTGTTGCAGGAAGCCCTTTGTCTTGGGTGAAGGGAAGGTGGATAAAAAGTGAAGAGAAATAAAATGTTGATGGAAACATTGAAATAGCTTGAGTAATAAATGCATATGCTTCTATTGGCATATACAGTATTGTTCTTTTACCACATATTTAATGGTCCCAAAAGAGATGGAGGAGCCCTTGTTCTGCTGGAGCCCAGATCCTTGGTAATAGGCAAAGAAATCCCACCCAGAAGCAGAGCATCAGTAGCTGAAAGAAAGATATCACTGGGAAATGAGCTCTGACTGGGGTATTAGTAAGCAGAAAGAGGGCAATGGGACACCCAAAGGAGTTGCCCGCCCTTAAAGGTTCAGTCAGAAAAAATCTACATCCTAAATTTCATTCCCATAAAGGTTCATCAAGATAGTCTAGAAGCTGATGTGAACAAAACTGAGGCTTATTCTCTCTCTTCCTGCTTTGGTAGTTTCTCCGGGATTTATTTTCTCTTATGTTATTTATGGCTTTTGGTAACCTAGGGAGAAGTGAGCGCAGGGGCAGGAAGGGCACTTCCCCAGCTCTCCGCTTCTGATTGTTCAGAGGTGCCACTCCCATTGGTATTAATCAGTGCGAGACCATTAGAGCTTGGCTCTGGCTCCAAGTGAAGCAAGATCCTGCTCTGTTGCCTGGAAAACATCTGCTGGGGTGGAAAGAAGGAACAACAAACACAGGAGAGAGGAGGGAGAACTGAGACACAGAGGACAGGCAGTTGGTAAAAAGCTACAGACCGCTCAAGGTCTGATCTAAAGCCCACACTGAGTCAGTGACTGTCGTGTCTGAGGTCAAACAGCTTTGGATCAAACTCAAGAAGGCTGTTCTAAGCTTTCTGAAGCCAGAATTTTCAAACCTGTGATGGGTTACGATATTGAAAAATCAACTAAAAAAATAGCACCAAAAGCCTCAAAAAGAAGCTAAAGTTCACTAAAGGATTTCACTCCACATGAAAACCTCGAGAGATCTGTAAAACAGAAAGGTAGAGCACCATCACAGAGCATTTCACTGTCTTTTCCCTGCATAGCTCCTATGCTCCATTACCACTGGGAGCTTCCTTAAAATCTGCTACCTCAAAAGGTCAGCAGAGGAAATGCGTGCATTCAAAAAGAGATCATACCCAGATACTTGGATATGATTAGGTTTTTTGAGTCTTAATTCAACCAGGAACTGCACTAACAAAACTGCAAACTTTACCTATGCAAGGAAATATTGATGGAAAAATCCAAACAATTAAGCAAACATGCAAAGCCATGGTGAGATCCGTTACATATCTGAACAAGTTACCAAAATTTCTATGGAGCTTTGCATGGCATGGTCTGCATATATATATATATATATATATATATATATTTTTATATATGAAGACAGAGAATAAGAACCAACAGTTGCAACAACATAGTTATTCAGGGGTGATTTAAAAGCTAAGGTCAAAGCCAAATTGTCTATCCACACGAATTCTTGAGTCAAGCCTCAAGGTGACCTAACCGGGACCACTTCAGGGATCATCCAAAATCACTATCTAAGCTTTTGTACATGCTCTGGGGGATATTCTCGGTGCGCCTTCAGCCTGACCCTCAGTGGCAGCCTCCATTTATCTCATCTACTCTTGCAATATTTCCTTATGAGAGGTGTAAGGGAGGCCAAGAGCTTTGGTCCTTGCTAGAAGTACCAAGTCTTCTAGAGGGTACAGGGAGTTAGTTTGTCTGGTCTATACAGTAGCAGCTCCCAGGAGTGTTATGAATTTCAGTCTGTTCTGAAGTACAGCATAAGAACATCTCATCTTCCTTTTTACAATAGTTCCAAGATAAAGATAATAACTTTAAATCTTTACATCACTTAATGGCATGATTATTACACCAGAAAGGCAAAAAAAATTTCTTATTAATATGCTAAAATGCAGAGAGCAGTATAATACAGTAATTCTGTAGCTGGAAGCATATCTACTATCTTTGCTTTTCAGAACTGCATGTACAGATGTAGCAGTGTAGTTTCTCAGCACCATGACCCAGCCAGACCTGTTAGGGTCTAAGTAGCTGAAGTCACATCTATATTAGCAGTTTGGCCAAGAAAATTTTCACAGCATGGAGGTGCCTTCACTAGAGAAGTGCCACTGTAAAGATCAGCTGTCAATTCCCACATCAAATAAGCTGCATTAGGGAAGGAGAATTGGGTTGTGGAAACAGTTCATATGCTAAAACCTGACATAGTGTTCCAGATGAATCATTCACAAGCTTCAACACTCCTTTACAGAATCTGTAGCAGAATTTTGATGATGCGTGTGTCTCAAAAATCCTGTGCTGTGTAGAAATGATTTATAATCAGATAAGTGTTTGCCTAGTGCATGGAGAGCACTGAAGAAACCCTCATGGAGTCCTCTGAGTAAAGCTACTGTGACCATACCAGGCAGGTTTGCATTGGATGAACTTTGAGCTGAAGCAATTATACTGGTGCCAGTTCTCATCTCCCTTGGCCTACTTAGTCCTCACATTGTCTGATAGAAACATATCTAGATTTATCTGCCAAAAGTCTTTGGAAGGGATCTACTGGGGAAGTTACAAACTGCTCAAATCCCATAGATCTTTGTTCTTTTGGCTTTCTTATAGCTGTTGCCAGATGGCCAAAAGATGAGTTTGGGAATCAAAATCCCCTGTACAATTAAGAGTACTGGTGGACGGCATAAAGCTCTACGACAGGACTGCAGTGTAACAGACGTTTTATCACATGAAGAATCTCCAAGAACAAGTATTGATTGTGTCATGACTATGCGGTCTGCAATGATTATGCGCTCTTCTTCTTGAAATACTTTTTGATTCCTTTGATCAACTACTGTCAAGTTTAACAGAAGGCAAGGATCTTTAAAGACTCCTACAGCTATAATGAAAAATAGAGTTAGGAAAGGGGAAGATAACCTATAAGTGCCTTACCAAAATAAAGTATTGACTTGCACCATACTAGGCACTAAGGGATCTACAGAGGCAGGAGATAATACAAAATCCCTGATTTCAGGAGATTTTTTTGAATCTGAGCTCATGCTTTAACAGACAGACTCCAACCAAGAGACCCTGTGCTATAGGAAACAAAAACTTCATCTGTTTCATCACTCAGGACTTATTGACTCTCTGGCTAGCAGTACTAATTCTGCTTTTTCCTTTTGTTTCTCTTGACAAATATTGTTTGGCTCGGCATGTTTGGGTTTGATCACTCTCCCCTTTCCTGTTTCCAGAGTATCCTTGAACCTTTGAACAGCACTTCATGAAGAAATTGCCCACGTACTTTGGATTTTTCTCTTCCAAAGGGGTTGAAGCCAGCTTTATATTAAATCAAGTACGTTCTAGGATTCCCCCCAACTTCTCTAAACTTCTGGAAAGCTATTTCTTGTCAGCAACCCGGGGACTGTGATCACTCTGTGCTTTAAGTTTTCTCATACAGTTTTTTGAAGAATCATGATAACCATGATCCAAAATAGGTTACTGTGCTGATGGACATTTGGTTGGAGCCAATTCACTTAACCCTACTGTCATACTATGATGAATTCAAGCACAGCACTGCCACTGATTCTCACATAACCAGGCCCACAACAACCTCTTGTTTTTATTTCTGTTAAAAATTAAAATCAAATGAATGGCTTTTGGGAATACACTTTAAGGAAAACATTTCTACTTTTAACTAGAAACAGGTTTTTCTGTTGTTAACAAAAGATTGTGGTTTTCAAAAGCCAAAACTCTTTTAAAATTGATTTTTTTTTCTTTTTCTTTAGTAAAATAAAAACAATTCCTAAAAAGAACCATTCCCAAATGGGACCAGCTCAGAGGCCTATCCCTGTGTTCCATGGCAAATAGTGAATACCTGTTAAACCATGTAAGTGATGAGGTTTAGGGTAGTCTACCTACTGAGATAAGAACATCTCACCACTCCAGACCACTACAAGTCAACTGAAGAGTGTTAGAAAATGGTCTTAAAAGAACTGCATGCAGAAGCAGAGAAACTAGACGGGACATAGACCCTTTGTTCAGAGTTTTCACATCTAGACCTCTACCTGTTGTACTTAATCTAAGCTGAAACAATGAGCATCATGGGACTGAAATACCTTTTGCTCAGTCTTCCCATTGTTAACAGCTTTGGAAAACACCCAGACCAACACACAGGGAGGTCACTTACCAGCAGTCATCCCTTATGCGAATAAGGGACTGAGTTTTCTTCAACCAGTCCAACCCACCATGAACAGCACAAGATAAATCTGCTTTCCAGTCCTTTTTGACTTTTCTCTCTTGAACCACAGTGGCTGTGATTGAATGACTTCCTCTTTATCGTTGAAAATAAAATCAATCCTCCTCTTTCAGTCTTGAAGAATTTAAGAAAATAATTTCTAGGATTCGAAGCTACCCACTCCTGTTCACTGGTTGTTGCAGACAACAGCTCTGATCTCATGGTTTACTTTGGATTATACATGGTATGAGTTCAACAAGAAGAAGCACACAAGTTCAACAGCCTGACATTAGGCTTTGCTTAGTTCATGAGGCAGTCTCTTTGTTGGTGGGGAACTGGGATCTTAGTCCCCCCTAGTGATTCTTGTTGTACATTCCTGGATATAAACATCACTGCTTAAACAGGACAACACAGAGGGGAAACCCTTTCTTTTCCCTTCTCAGTACGCATTCTGTTTATCACTTTCTCTTGAAAGACTAGTAAATGAAGTCTACATGGTACACAGCCACACAGTGCACTACTACGGCAGGGTCACCCTTAGGGTTCTATGTTTATGAAGTCCCTGTTGGCCCTACTCAGGCAAATATATTCCCCCATCATCTTACCACATCTTCAATGACTGCCTGAGCAGACCCTTTTTCAAGGCACAAACAATACTTTTTTTTTTTTTTTTTTTTTTTTATCTACTGGTAGAAGCTATGTGTGGGCAGTTGCTGTAGCTTGGTACACTGCTGCTGGATGAGGACAAGTTTTATGGATCCTTCTCCTGCTCCAAGAAACCCTGTGATGGAGCTCAGCTTGGGCAGGATCGGATGCTCTGGTGAGGATGTAGAGGACGTGGAGAATCATGATAGCAGACAAGTTATTACTGGGATGTTTTTAAAGCTATCTGTACAGTATTAAACTCTCAGGCTTGGATCCCAACAGTGTGAGAACTCAGCTCTCCAAGACATCAGCACAAAGTACTGTTTTGTTGGTAGGACCAGGGAAAATTGAAATTAAAAGCCCTGTTCTCCCACATGCTGTAGCTATCTAGGACACTGTACTTCACCCAAAGTGCAGGTGAGGGACCTGTGACATCTGTGTCTCACAAGAGGGGGAGCTCTTGTGTCTGCTGAAGGTAAACCCTTGTCATATTTTAGCAACTACTAACACAACCTGCTTCCCCAAGTAACACACACAGACACACACACAGCAGCTCTTCTTGGAGCTCCTACATTTCCTAACCATGAAGACTACCATAAGACTACCTCTATACCCTATTTTATACTGATTCACAGGTGGCAGAAAGCTCTAGATTTAATCTGTTCCCTCTGCCTTTCTCAGTCTTAAACAGTAAAAGACAAATACATAGTCAGATCAGGAGTGCAAGACAGCAAGAGAGAAAAGGAAAACAAAAGCGAAACACAGTTTGAATATGCACTTTACAGGACTGTTGTCCACGTTCTTTCAATATTCATCTTCTAGGATCCCTTCAGTACTTTTTATCTGTAGAAAGAGAGACCCGGAGTATCATCCAAAATTGCAGATGACTCCTTAGCACCACAGGGCTTCCTTTCTGTGAGGTATGGGACACAGATGAAAATGCCCTGGATGGCTCTAGTTAGAAGCAGGAATGCTGGACACTTAAAAGCAATTTCCCGTCCCTATTTCACACCTAATCATCCCAGGGGTGTGTGTGAACTATGTAAATGTTGTTGATGGCACTTTGCTTTTCCAGCTGCAAACAGACCGGCTGCTGCTGCTTGGGCTAAGATCCCTTATCCTTGACCTGCATATGGACACCAGAGGGTATCCACACATATTCTTTTCCCCTCACCCTGACATGCCTTTGGTTGACTCTCCCAGGTCTTCTGCTATGGTGATATATAGATCTTCAAAGCATAAAATTTGGCTTTAACGAAGCATTGTGTATGAGAACAATTTAGTACCTGTCTCATCAAGGAATGTTCTTTTACCTACTGGCAAATGGGAGCTGTGACTTGGGTCCAAGCAGATTTATTCTACAGGGTGTCATGAATAATTTACAGAAAAATAGGAGAGGGGTGGAAGATTCAGGTTAAATACAGTTTAGCAAAGGGGTGAGGGGAAGCGGAGAGGAGGAAAGGATTGTAATTTGGGAATGCAGGTCTATCACTGGCTTATCTCTGGTGGTTGGTTGTTTTTTTTTTTTTTTTTTTTTTTTTACAGACAATGTGTTTAGACGATCAGCCTCTGTGAGTGTTTATGTCCTTCACAAGCTATTGAAGGAGGCTGTTTCTACCTAACCTAAGTGATGAAGGGAGGATGTTTCTGGGTCCTAAACAGCACGCAAACTTAGGCAGACCTGAACAGTTGCCAAAAAAATAGATATGCTGATTGACAAGATGCTTGAACTTCTCAGTGTGGCACCTGTAAAATTAAGGCCCGATCTGAATTTTCTGGTGCTGTATTTCTACATTTTTGGGCTGGCATAGGTGCTTTCCCCTACCAAGTGCATATAGAATCAGTCACACCAACCAAATGTTGAAAATGTGGTTGTAAGGAAAAAACCCAAAACAAATAAATAAGCAAAAACCTAAAACCAAAAAAAAAAAAAAAAAGCAGAGTACCAGAGTTGAAGTGTTTTGGCAACTGGATGGTGTGCGACTGGAGTACAAGTTTTCCGAGCTATCAATAAGGTTGTGAAAGACTGCTTGAATTTTTAAGACAATTTCCCCTAAAAGAGATATTCTTCAGCACATTTTTACTCTCTGTTAGTCATTTAATAGCTTGAAATTATATGTGCTCTAGGCTTAATAATAAATGGAAAGAAACATGACCATTCAGTGGGTGATTTTCTTTAAATCTTAAGAAGTTTGTTGAAAAAAGTAGTTATACCTAGATGGTTAATTTAAACTTGAATAACTTTTTGAGAAATGAAGGTAAGTGAATCCCATCTACAGAGTATAGAATTTTGATTCTAGGATTAACTTTGACTGCCTGTTCCTATAGGATGCTTGCCAAATACATCTAAAAAGTCACTTTTCTCCCTGACTACTTGTAGGGATAACCAAAGTCAAGGCTAGAGCAGAACTCTGAGGCATATTTTTTTCCAAACTGTTATGTCCTAGGATCCACTTTGTTTCCTAAATATCTTCTATTCCAAGGCAGTTGATAACTTTCTACACCCTTCTTTACTTTTGTTGGCAGGTTGTGCCAGGCATCATTTTTTCAAAGCTGTCCTCTGGCTTCTCTGTTTGAAAAGAAAACACTCTTCTATTGTAAGACAACTCTTCCTTCCTCTGTTGACTAATATTGTTGGGGCTAAGGTTGTGTTGTTTGGTTTTGTTTTTTTTTTTTTCTCAGTGAAAAGACTTAATTAATATGATAGGTCTCTTCCTTAAATTCTATGTAATACCTCACATTCAGAAATTTCACAGTATCTGATGTGCACCTCAGAAAGGCTGAAGGGCCTTTTTTATCTTGCCATTGAAACAAACTAAGCCAAAAAGGAGAGTTCCTCTAAATATCACTATAGAAGAAAGTATTCTATGTCTATTGCTACTTTCATCAACTTTAATCAACCACAGATCTTCCAGTCCCAACACCACAGCTTCTCCAGTAATGAGTTCACCCCTCTCTTTCTCTAGGCGGCTATTAGATCATGGCAGATCAACCAGTCCTGTCTCTGTTCCTTTTTCACTTCTTTTCAACTCCCTGTCAAATTCTGAGGGACGAGAAGTCAACTAGAAGGATGATCTCCTTAAAACTATAAAGTTTTACATGAACTACAGCAGCCCTCAGGCTAGTTTATGTTGGTAGAAGCGGACTGGCCATACCAGAGGGTTATACCAACTTTAAACCATTTTCACACACAGAATGCTCTGGCTTGCGTGCATGACGTTTATCAGCTGTCCCTCAAAGCCTGGCTTGAAGTACTTTTCTACAGCTCTTTGATGGCAAAGCCAATGAGGATGACAGTGTTAATTTGACACATTGGCTTTCAACTTTTTCTGAGCTGTCACTGATTTACATGTTTTCATTTTTGGCAGGTGTTCAGCGTCTGCATAGTGAATTTAAACATACTGGCAACAGAAATGGTACAAGATCCCCCACTTCCTCAGGCAAGGGTCCAGGATCTTTGCAAGTCTCATCAAACGTAGTGCCCATCCACCAAGGACTTTAATATCATCAAAAGAAGATGCTGCCTCCTGCAGTCTCTCTCAGATCAATTTTCTTATAAGTCCTTCATACATTTCCAAGACAGCCACTGACTCCCAGGGAACTGTAGACCAGTGCTTGTTCTGCTGCAAAGGGACACAAACCCAGCAATCAGTAGCAAGATATATGAAGTCACAGCTAAGACCTTTGAAACTTTACAGGAAGCAAACTGATGAAGCTGAAAGTGTGCATTCCTAGCATGCAGTAGTGAACTCCACCATGGAGTTGGACAACAATCCAAGAATTGATATGATTTTAAAGGGAGCTTTTACTTCTGTTTATGAAATTATTTAAAATGAACTAGTGACCTTTAGGAAAATGCTTTGCTAATTATTAGGCTTAGGATAAAGGACACAGCCAGCATCAAGATGAACCAATAACCAAACTGTATTTGATACAAAAGAGTCAGTACATAGGTGAGCGCTGGGGGTACAAACAAGTCAGTCAGGTTATACATAATCGACATCAATCCCACTGACCCCAACAACGACACCACACGACCAACAATGGGTGGAATAAATGGTGACATGCAGTCTCCCATAGAAGGGACGGGAGACAACCGAGTCAACAAGCCAAACACATCAGACCAAGGAAGCCACACACTGAATCTCTGCACAGCCCACGTTCACAAAAGCCAGAGCTGACTGGAGCCCAGTCCCAGGGAGGCGGGAGGCCCTTCCCCAACAGGGAACTCTGCACAGGGCATCCCCCTCACAGACAGACACTGCCCCTCCTGCAAGGGGTCCCAGCTGTTATCCCTCAGTGGGACACCTGACCTTTGTTCACTGAATGCAGACACCCGGGGCTCCTTTACCCCATGGCTCTCCCTGCCAGGCCGGCACCACCCTGGAGGGAAGCCTGAAGGGAAACTCACCCCCCTTTGGGAAGGGCTGTGGGAATCACCCAGATGTCAGCCTTAATTTGGGGCTTGGGGTTGAAACCCCAGCAGTTCAGAAAGAGAGTGTACATTTGATATAGATATTTTTAATAAATGGAATCTATCAAATTATTTCACAGAGTTTTGGGTAGTAAGATAGTTAATACTATGCAGCAATCTATATATTTAAATGTTCATGGCTATGTAATAGATTCACATACTTCATGGTCCAGAAGACCCGCTTTGACTCACTTTACTGTTCTTCTATTTTGCACAGGCCTTACAAATTCTGTACACTGAACAATAGTTACAATTTTACATTCTGGGGATATTCTAAGGTTGCAAGATCTGTTTTAATTCTAAATTATGATGAGAAGATTTGTTCGTCTTTCTTTAACTAAATGGAAATGTATCTGTCAAAATGTTTTCCTTCAACATTTTTTTTTTATGAAAAATGAAATATTTCAGCATTTTTTGAAACAGGAATGTTTCACTTGGATTCACTAATCTGACCGGAAGCATTTTATTTGACATTGGTTCAATGGTAATCTGTTTTAATGTTTATTTTCTTACCCCGGCATATTGCCACTTGGAAGATGTAGTACGAAGCTTGCTGGTGTCATTATCACCTTTGGTACAGTTTTTATAGCTTTATTGTCCTTTCTTAGTGTCTTAGTGTCTTAGTTCCTTCTTAGGCATTGTACATTCTCCAGCCTTTGACATTTTCAAATATCAACAGAGTTTGTTCTAGCTTTACAGTTAGTCTTGAAAAGGAGTTAACCTTTGAAAAGGTGGTTGGATGAGATACTGTTGGAGGTCCCTTCCAATATAAACTTTCCCATCACTCTGTGATTAAGTCTGCTTAAGAGGACTGGAGTTGCTCCTTGGACAGATCTGGTAAATCTGTTTTTTAATCCTCAGGCCCACATTTCACCTCTGTTGAGACCTGTCACATGAACAGGTCCTCCATTTACTACACTGGCACGTTCTAGTCCTACTTGAAGGCATCAGTCAGGCTTCAGCTGTGAGTACTTGAGATATGTTGCTCAAAACTCAGATTAGGTTGACACAAGATGGATTTCTTCTGGCCATAAAACATATGCAAGCTATGCATGCTAGGAGTGATGGAGCCTCATCCTCTCCCAATTTGTTTTCTGTTTCTCTCCCTCTATTTCCATCTTTTCCCCTTGTTCATCTGGATGTTGCAGTAGGGTCTAGGAAAAGAGCAGTCCCATAACTTCCCCTTCTGTTGATGTCAAATTTGCAACAATGACTTTGGTAATAATTTGGCTAGAAGATGTCAAGCCAGAGCTTTCTCTCTGGAGATTTTCCTGAAGTAATTCTATCTAATGGAACAAAAGCTCCAGAGAAGTACTGTATTTCTTATAAAACAGATGTTTTAATGCCTTGCCAATGCCTAATAAATGGCAATGTATTCACACTGTCAAGGTTGTAATATTAATAAATTTCATTTGATACTGATATAAACACAGAAAACCACACTGAAAATAGGCAAGAAAAGTAATCATGTCTTACATAAGAGCAAAAATGCTGGTATGAGATTTCACCTAGGCACATGTGGGCATGTATCTGTACATATCTGTATATACAAGCGAATATTACCAATTAGCTGAATGCTTCTATGTAACTCAAGACTCACCTGCAAAAAATAGAAGAAAAAAAAAAAAAAGGAAAAACAAAGGGAACAAAAAAGGAAAATTTGTCATGTCAGGAGGATTGGGTAATGCTTTGCAAGTTGCCATTCAAAAGTCAAAGCTAAAGCCTTAGCACTGACTAATGGTTTCCACAATTTATCTCATTCTTTTCAGCGTCAGTGTCCTGACTTGCCGATTGCAGAAGAAGAAAAAAAAGAAAAAAAAAGAAAAAAAAAGAAAAAAAAAAAAAGAGGAGTAAAAGTAATTCTGAGAGCAACAAAAAGTTTACATTCATAGTGAACAGATTGGGGGAATCAGGGCTTAGTGACTGCCTAAACACTTCCATCTCCTGGCTCCGGAGACTGAATTCTAGAATCATCTTCTTCATCATCTTGCAGCATGTGTCCAGACAGATAAAACTGACTGGTAAAAATAGCTACTGTTTTTCCCAGCCATTTACGCACATGAGAAGAGTCTCGTAGTTGAAAAGTCTATTCATGCCTCAGACCTTTCAGACTGGACCAAGTGAAGGCAATGAGTAATTCTTTTTCATGATGACACAGGCTAGTTGCTGGTTGTATACACGGGGTGGTGCTATCAAAGTATTTACGATTCTGCTCTCCAGTGACTCCTGCAGTCATACTGAAATCTGTCCATTATCTGTTTTAATTGCCACTTCTGAGGCCAGACTGAATCTTTCCAAAGTCAAAAAAAAAAAAAAAAATTATTTATTTCAACACGATTTGGATGAGATCTTTTACATTTCTGAGCATAATTTGATGCTGCTACTGATACTTTGGCAAAGTGTGCACCTAGATCTGTCTTTGAAGCATGGGGGATATTTTATACCTACTTTACTCTTATTTAAAACCGCCCAACAGCCTGGCGACCATAAAAAAAA
>NW_020799095.1:1644006-1647314 GCF_003259725.1 Athene cunicularia
TATTTTATTTTATTTTATTTTATTTTATTTTATTTTATTTTATTTTATTTTATTTTATTTTATTTTATTTTATTTGATTTTATTTTATTTTATTTTATTTTATTTATTTTATTTTATTTTATATTTTATTTTATTTTATTTTTTACCAATTTAATTCTTTTTTAATTTATTTGTTTGTTTGTTTGTTATTATTTCATTTATTCTTAGATATTTCAAGTGTTGCTCAACAAGGGCAAGTCTCCTGAGTCCTATCATAGGCTCATGTGTATATCTCAGACAGATACGCTCTCTGAAATGACCTGAAACACCTGTGCTTAGGGAAGTGACTTACACAGTTTCCAACAACATAGGTGTCTATGTGTAAGCTCTTTGTGCTCAGGTGAATTGTCCACACTCTGGTCTGCCCAACCAGACCATGACTCAATCTTGCCTGATTTGTCTAAAAGCTGGACATCTATTCTATGCATGTCTTCTGAGCTCTGTCTAAAATCAATGGACAGGGACTGATCTCATCCTCAGATGAGTCACCCCCACTGATATGCTCTAGTTAAACTTTCTCCTAAAGGACCTAATGCTCTTCCCTTGAGTAGAGGGGAAGACTACCTGTTTGGATTTCCTCTCTTACTGTAAGTTCTTGATTTATTTGCACACCTGTAAGTGTCCAGTGACATGAGCTGCTCATATGCAACCCAGCTGATGTCTAGCTGCCACTCTAGAAAGGATTAAGCCTAGTAAAATTTGGGGTTGTTTCAGGTTATATGAAGGCTATCCATACAACTGCCATAGTCGAGACATTTAGCTTCTAACTTCCACATGGCTAGAGGCTGATGAATACATCCCTCATTAAAGGTCACAGCAACAGTCAGTGCTACACATCTAGCATTTTACAGAGGCACTGGTGCTATATTTTCTCCTGCACTGCTGGGGAAGGGATGGGGGAAAGTTTTTTTTCAAGATGTGGGAATGCTTCTCATGGTCCTACTCTGTCTGTTATGTGTTGTTGTTAGTGTTTATTAATTTTTATATTCTTATTTCTTCCCCTGACAAGATTGGGTTTTGCCTGTGCCTTAAAGGCTGGGGCCATCCCACTCTGTTCTTACCTCAGTTTCCCGGGTCTCCTGCTTCCCTCCTTCCCAGTGCTGTGGGGGAGGGGGGACTGAGCAGTATCTTTGCTTATTTTCCCCTTCTCAGTGCTGGGGGGTTGAACTGGGGGATTGAGTGGCTGCGTGGTACTTATTTGCTCTCTGAGCTCAAACCATGACAGCTATGCACTTGGTAAACTGTAGAACTATCTGGAGGTATTTTATAGTACAATCCAAAAGGCCAGATGGGTGGAATTATCACAGTTGTAAAATTAGATGAAGAGGACAGTTCGCATAGATTTCTCCTAGGACTGCTATGACCAGTTTGTCGAAGTGAAGGAACTAAACTAGACAAAGGATTACTAGCCCAGAGGTGGAATAGGTGTCTACAAATATTTGAAGACAAAGGCAAAGAGTGACAGCAAAAGGAGTTAAATGCCACAGGGAGAAGGTTCAAAAATGAGAAGAGAGTGGGCAAAATATCCCAACATTGAAGTATTTTTATTATGTGTAATTCATCCCCAGATGTTGCCACTCACAGCATAAAAAATTGGAAGAGCTGCTCAGGAGACTTCCATATACCACTAAAAGTTCAGATATTTAAAAGTAGGTTTCTAGCTTCAAAATGGAAACATTAAAATATTTTAATGGATTTAATCTTTTATGCTCCTTTAAAAAGAATGAATTTTGAGTTGATGGAGAATGTCAGTCATAGTTGATATTTCATCTCTAACATTATGAAGGGAAAATAATAATCGAAAGTCACAAGAGAATAGCAAATAAAGTTTTTATGACAAAGGTATTAATTTAGAAATTCTGGTTTTATTTAAACAGTCTAGTCTGAAAAAAACCTTTACCTGCATATAAAAATGGACTTGAAAGAGCAGCAGCAAACTTAATAGAAAATATACTTTCCCAAAGGAATCTGGATGACCTTCTCCTATTCTATGTTTTGGACTGGGTGCCCAGATACTGTTTTCTGGTTCCTTGTGATTAAAACTCAAAGTACATGTTGAATTTAATAACCCCAAATCCATGAATTTAAAAGTGCTTCTGAACTATGCAAATGGAAGAAATTTAAATAAACATTTTGGAAATTTGAGGAACTTTGTTGTGCTTTTGTTTGTTTTGTTTTGTTTTGTTTTCACTTCCTTCAGATTCCTTAAACAAACAAACAAACAAAAACCCACCAAAACAAACAAACAAGCAAGCAAATAAAACCCCCAACATCTAAATGCAGAGCAAAAGTTCTCTGATGGTACAAAGGGAAAGGAGGACAACCTAAGAGAAAAGTGAATAAAAAGAGAAATTTGGAACAAAACTAGAAATTGAATTAGTATTTTTAACAAAAATATTTTAATTTTAGCTATTCCCCCCCAAAAAAAAAACCACCAAAACAAAAACAACCCAAAAACCCCAAAACCAAAAAAAACCTTTTAATTTTGATAAAACACACAGATAAGCAAGGAAACATTCCTTAAAGCCAGCTTGAAAAAAAAAAAACCTAAGCAGATTAAGTTTTAAACATAATGGAAAATGAATAAGAAAATCCCTCATCAGATCTATATTATTTTTAGTGTCCTGCTTTAGCAATAATTAATGAGGGAATTTTCAAACCATAGTTGATGGGATCCACCTGATTATTTGTAAACAGCTATACCCAAGCTAATTAACTGGGTTAATCATCATTCGTAGCTGAAGGGAGATTTGATGGATTTAATGTATGATTTGTCCAATGCAGAGGTTTAAAACAGGACTGATGAATCAGGCCATAGAAGCTGTAATCTTCTTCCACAGAGTTTAAGAGACAGTCAAAATCATGTTTGTTTCTAGATGTTTTCATTGTAAAATCAGACAAAATGTATCCCTTCTTTTCATGCCCTCAGCGCCTCGTGCGCTACATCCTTCATGGATATTAAATACAAGAAGTCTATTCAAAAGAAGACTTGCAGTCCTTATGGTATTGTCCTTCACAGAAAACTGGCAAGGACAGTAACTGTGATTTTAAAGTGATGGTGATTTTGTATTAGTCAAGGGCTTAACAGTTTGGTTTGAATGAGTATCTATCTAGGTAGCCCATGACATTCATCTGAAGCTTGTACACATTTGGATGAATTCTTTAATTTTTGTTGCTTTCAAATTTTTTCTTGCAATTGAAAAATGGAGAGGAGCAGAGGAAAAGAAACTTAATGGTTGCAAATCTCCTCTTTTTTTTTTTTTTTTTTT